>NC_045445.1:65515949-65582741 GCF_002776525.5 Piliocolobus tephrosceles | reverse complement strand
CGCCCGTGCCCGCCTATTGCCCTCCCACTCCTAGAAAAGCCGCTCTTGGCCAGTGAGCCACGGGGCCTTCTCACAGTCCCACTGCTGTCGGGATGTCGGGACTGTGGGAAGTCCCTCGGAGAGCCCCAGGGGGGACTCTGCCGGCCTCCTTCGCCGGAGGCCAACAGACTTCTCCCCCACACCTTAGGTTACCAAAATAAACTTGCAGTTTTGCTCCTACACTTGCCTACCCGCTGGTTCTTTTGTGCCCGCTGGGCTGGTCTTAGAAAAAACAAATCACCAAGATAATTTGGGTTATTCTGTGCCTGTCAGAAAGTGACACTCTTTACTTACCACAGGTCAGAAACCCTGTACAGGGACTGTGTAGACAAAGTATGAAGTCAGTTTTCCCGAGGAGTTTTTATTGGCTCTATAAGTCAACTTTGATTATTTAAAGCAATCTGAAAGTATGCTATTCTGTTATCAGCAGTGAATCTATATGGGTTTGCAGCAACCTCAATTCTTGCCTCCTCAGAAGAAAGAATTCAACTGAGGGGCATAAGGCTGAAGAAGAGACTGAGGCAAGTTTTAAAGCAGAAGTGAAAGTTTATTAAAAAGCTTTAGAGAAGAAATGAAAAGAAAGTAAAGTACATTTGGAAGAGGACCAAGTGGACATCTTGAAGGTAAGTGCCCCATTTGACCTTAGACTTAGGGTTTCATATGCTGGCCTACTTCCAGTCTCTTACAACCCTTTTCTGGTGGGATGTCCCCGGAAGGTCGTATACCAGTTAAACTAAACTGCAGTCTGGCTCTCAGGAACTCCTACTCTTGGCGGAAGTGGATGAGCACCACATCAAGGAAACACCCCATGGGACAAAGTTATCTGCATGGCAGTCCTTGGGTACCATATCTGTCCTCTGGTGGGAAATTTCTTTCAGCAGGGAGAGACAATTGCACTGCTGAATTGTCCACCACTGCAGACACAGCTGGAGCTTTACCACAGGAGCTCAGCATGGGTACACCTATTGACAGCCTTTCTGGAACACTTCTCTTTTACTACTTCCCCACAAGAGGGGCACTCCGTAAATTCAGGATTGCATGAGGGGCAGGGTCACAATTCTTCTCTACTTGGAACATCGATATTCCTTCTGAAGTTCATGTTGTCTAGCTTCAGTTTGCAGGGCTGTAAGAAAAAACGTCTTAAGTTTTAGTGACTTCGAATTAGGAAAAATGGGGGAAAGGGAAAATAAAGGAGGATAAATGTTGAAAACATTATTTTGGAGACTTGTCGCCAGGAAAAATTTTAGGATTTAGTCTATGTTAGCTAGTATTTTGTTGAGGATTTTGCATCTATGTTCATCTATGTTATCTGATGCTTCTGTCTCATAGACTTTTGACTTTTTTCCATCATGACTTTAGATAGCTTGATGACTATATACCTTGGTTTAGCTAATTTAGTCTAAATTGTAGAAAATAATAAGCTGATAAACACTGGACAAAGCAAGAATCTAATAACCAGTGTACTATTGTTCATTTTGAAACAGTTTTTCTTTCTTCAATTTCACTGTTTTATTAAGGATAAAATCATAATAGTACCAAGTTATTTGTAAAACAACTTTTAGTCTTATTTTACTTCACTTGATGACTTGTGTAAAGTGCAGCAAGGATAATTATTTGCCATATAAGCTTTCTGTCTCTCTCTGTCTCTCGCATCAATTGGCTTTGCTGGAACCTTTTCTGCAAGGGATCTAAGTTTAGACCTTTTTAAAAGCTTCAAGCCCAGTCAAAGATTTATCTGTGCCTGAAGACATCAGTATACATTGGGTAAATTTCGCTCTTTGTGAGGCCCCTGGGATATTTGGGGTTCCTGGGCCTGTCACAAAGTGAAATTATTTATAAACCAAAGGTCAGGACCATGTCCCCAGGGCAAATTTGCATCCTCCCTATAGGACAACAGCTGATGTGATCTTGAAAATGTCACTTCCTGGTTGGAGGACAACCAACACAAAACCAGTGCACTAAACAAAAACACAACCAAGGACCCTCACAGAGTCCACTTCATACACCTGCTTCCTCCACCAGAGCAGGTGCGGGTATCCATGGCTGCAAGACCTGAAGATGGATCACATCACAGGACTCTTTGCAGACACTCCCCAGTACCAGCCTGAAGCCCAGTAGCTCCACTGGGTGGCTAGACCTGGAAGATCAAAAATTATCACTACAGTTCGTCACTCAGGAAGTCCCATTCCTAAAAGAAAAGGGAGAACACTACATCAAGAGAGCAGGCTCAGGGTCTACTCAGCAGACTTGCTCTCTGAGCCTACCCCAGTGCTAGGTTGAGCCTATTGGCCTGAGGCCCCAGACCAGCCCCAATGCCCGACTAATGCCCACAGCCGTTATCAGGCCAACAGCTGCAGACCCAGACTTTAGGTTGGCCCTTGCATATACAGAGTTCAGGCTAATCAAGCACCAAGTCAGAACCTGAGGCCCCAGGCTGTTGGCCTGTTTTAGTGTTAGGTTGGCACAACTGGCCTCAAATATTAGGTGGGCTCCTGTGGATACAGGTGTCGAGAAATTCTTCAAGCTCAAAGAAAAGGAAGCTAATTAGTAACACAAATACATATGAGAATATAAAGCTCTGGTAAAAGTAAGCAAACGGTCTAATTCAGAATATCCTAATAATGTAATGGTAGTGTTATCATATATAACAGTAGCATGAAGGTTAAAAGATTCAAACCTATTAAATAATAATAGCTATCACAATGTGTTAAGGAATACAAAATATAAAAAGACACGAGCTGTGACACCAAAAATTTAAAATATGAGTGGATGGCGGAGTAAAAATGTAGAGTATTTTTATGCAACCAAAGGTAAGTTGTCATTAGCTTGAAACAGCCTGTAATAAATACAAGATTTTTTATATAAACCTCATGGTAATCACAAAATGAAACACATAGTAAACTAACAAGAGGTAAAAATTAAGCTATCAAATTATAGTCCTAGAAATAATAACTTAATCACAAAGGAAGACAGTAAGAGCCAAGAAAAGGAACAAATGATCTACAAAATAACTAGAAAAAATTAACGAAATGGCAGTAGCAGGTCCTTACCTAGAAATAATTACCCTGGGTGCTGCAGCCGCTGCCGCCAATTCCGGATCTCATTGCTGCGTGTCCCAGACGACCGCCTGACGTGCATTCCGGATTCCTTTTGGTTCCAAGTCCAAAATGGCAACTTTCAAGGATCAGCTGATTCATAATCTTCTAAAGGAAGAACAGACTCCCCAGAATAAGATTACAGTTGTTGGGGTTGGTGCTGTTGGCATGGCCTGTGCCATCAATATCTTAATGAAGGACTTGGCAGATGAACTTGCTCTTGTTGATGTCATCGAAGACAAATTGAAGGGAGAGATGATGGATCTCCAACATGGCAGCCTTTTCCTTAGAACACCAAAGATTGTCTCTGGGAAAGACTATAGTGTAACTGCAAACTCCAAGCTGGTCATTATCACGGCTGGGGCACGTCAACAAGAGGGAGAAAGCCGTCTTAATCTGGTCCAGCGTAACGTGAACATCTTTAAATTCATCGTTCCTAATGTTGTAAAATACAGCCCGAACTGCAAGTTGCTTATTGTTTCAAATCCAGTGGATATTTTGACCTACGTGGCTTGGAAGATAAGTGGTTTTCCCAAAAACGTGTTATTGGAAGTGGTTGCAATCTGGATTCAGCCAGATTCCGTTACCTGATGGGGGAAAGACTGGGAGTTCACCCATTAAGCTGTCATGGGTGGGTCCTTGGGGAACATGGAGATTCCAGTGTGCCTGTATGGAGTGGAATGAATGTTGCTGGTGTCTCCCTGAAGACTCTGCACCCAGATTTAGGGACTGATAAAGATAAGGAACAGTGGAAAGAAGTTCACAAGCAGGTGATTGGTAGTGCTTATGAGGTGATCAAACTCAAAGGCTACACATCCTGGGCCACTGGACTCTCTGTAGCAGATTTGGCAGAGAGTATAATGAAGAATCTTAGGCGAGTGCACCCAGTTTCCACCACGATTAAGGGTCTCTATGGAATAAAGGATGATGTCTTCCTTAGTGGTCCTTGCATTTTGGGACAGAATGGAATCTCAGACCTTGTGAAGGTGACTCTGACTCCTGAGGAAGAGGCCCGTTTGAAGAAGAGTGCAGATATACTTTGGTGGATCCAAAAAGAGCTGCAATTTTAAAGTCTTCTGATGTCATAGCATTTCACTGTCTAGGCTACAACAGGATTCTAGTTGGAGGTTGTGCATGTTGTCCTTTTTATCTGATCTGTGATTAAAGCAGTAATATTTTAAGATGGACTGGGAAAAGCATTAACTCCTGAAGTTAGCAATAGGAATGGTTTGTGAAATCCACAGCTATATCCTGATGCTAGATGGTATTAATCTTGTGTAGTCCTAAACTAGTTAGTGTGAAATAGTTCTGACGCACCACTGCCAATTCTGTACATGCTGTATTTGCCCCTTGAGCCAGGTGGATGTTTACTGTGTGTTATATAATTTCCTGGCTCCTTCACTGAACATGCCTAGTCCAACATTTTTTCCCAGTAATTCACATCCTGGGATCCAGTGTATAAATCCAATATCGTATGTCTTGTGCACAATTGTTCCAAAGGATCTTATTTTGTGAACTATATATATCAGTAGTGTACATTACCATATAACATAAAAAGATCTACATATAAACAATACAACCAACTCTCCAAGTGTTATACCAACTAAAACCCCCAATAAACCTTGAACAGCGAAAAAAAAAAAAAGAAATAATTACCCTGAATGTAAATGAATTAAAATCTCTAATCAAAAGATATAGAGAAGCTCAGTGAGTAAAAAAAAAAAAAAAAACAAGACTCAACCATGTACTGCACACAAGAAACTCACTTAACCTGTAATTACACACGTAGACTAAAAGTGAAGAGAAGAAAACAGATAGTCCGTGTAAATGAAAAAAGAGAACAGTGATAGCTATGCTTATGTAAGATAAAATAAACTTTAAGTCAAAAACTGTAAAATGATACAAAAGGTTTATTATATAATTATGAAGAGACCAATTCTTCAAATAATAAAACAATTATATATGCACTCAAAATTTGAGCACATAAATACATAAAACAACTTTAAAAAGAAATGAAGCAAGATATAGACTATAAATCAATAATAGTACAGTATTTCAATACTTTCAGCAATGGAAAGATGAATACATCAGACTTATAAATGACACTTTAGACAAAATGAACTTACCAGACATATACAAAAGAATCCATTCTACAGAAGCAGAATACACACTCTTCTCAACCACAGATAGAACATTCTCTAAGATAGATTGTATGTTAGCCCACAAAACAAGTTTTAACAACTTTAAAATTTTGAAATAATGTCAAGTATCTTTTCCAACCAAAATAATATGAAACTAGAAAATATTAACAAAATAAATTTTAGAAAAATTTATAAGTACATGGAAAATAAACAACATGCTCTTGAACAACCAATGAATAAAACAAGAACTTAAAAGAAAAAATTTAAAAGTATCATGAGACAAATATAAATAAAAATCCAACTGTATTAATCTGCTTTGTGCTGCTACAAAAATATACTTGAGGCTGGGTAATTTATAAAGAAAAGAGGTTTGTTTAGCTCATGGTTCTACAGACTGTATAAGCATGGCACCAACATCTGCTTGGTTTCTAGTGAGGTCTCAGGAAGCTTTTACTCATGGCAGATGGAAAAGGGGAACAAGGCATGCCACATGGTGAGACAGCAGGCAAGAGAGATGCTATGTTCTTTTAAACAACCAGCTCTCACATGAACAAACTCATTGCTACAGACAGGGGACAAAACCATTTATGAGAGACATGCCCTCGTGGCACAACTACCTCCCACTAGGCCCCACATTCAACAGTGCAGATGACATTTCAACATGAACTTTGGAGGGGACAAACTTCCAAACTATATGAACAGTGTGCTAAAACATATAATACGGAGCGACAGCCATTCTAAAAGAATTGCTTTTATAATCTAAAAGACTATAGCAATTATTGTCTATGTAAATATAAGAACAATCTTAAATAAACAATGTAATGATACACCTCAAGTTACTAGAAAAGCAAAAGCAGACTAAGTCCAAAGTTAGTATAAGGAAGGAAGTAATAAAGATCAGGACAAAAATAAATAGAGACTGGAAAACCTATATGAAAGATCAACAAAACTAAGGATTATATCTTAAAAGACAAACAAAATCAAAATAAACAGTGTAATGATACACCTCAAGTTACTAGAAAAACAAAAGCAGAGTAAGTCCAAAGTTAGTATAAGGAAGGAAATAATAAAGATCAGGAAAAAAAATAAAGAGAGACCAGAAAACCTATATAAAAGATAAACAAAACTATGGATTATATCTTAAAAGATAAACAAAATCAACAAACCTTTAGCTAGATGAACAAAAAAGAGAGGACTCAAATACATAAATCAAAAATGAAAGAGAAGAAATTGCAACTGATACAACAGAAATGCAAAGAATCATAAGAGATTACTATGAACAATTACTTGCTAACAAGTTACATAGCCTAGAAAAAAAATACATTTTTATAAACATACAACCTACCAAGACTGAATTATGACAAAGTAGAAAATTAAACAGACCAATGTGTAAAAAGAGTGAATCACTTATAATAAGTCTCCTATCAAAGAAAATCCCAGGATCTGATGGCTTCACTGCTAAATTTTACCAAACATTTAAATAAGAGCTATTACCAATGCCAATTATTCTCAAACTCTTCCCAAAAAAAGTAAAGAAAAGGCAATACATTCAAACTCAGTTTATGAGGCCAGCAGTATCCTGATACCAAAACTAGACAATGACACTATAAGAAAAGAAAATTACAAGTCAATATCCCTGACGAACATAGATGAAAAACTCTTTAACAAAATATTAGCCAACCAAATGCAACAGCACATTAGAAAGATTATGATCAAGTGGAATTTAACCCTAAGATACAAGAATGATTCAACATATGCAAATCAACAAATGTGATACATCACTTTAACAGAATAAAGGACAAACACCAAAGATATTTCTATAGATGCAAACAAGGCATTTGACAAAATTCAAAATGCTTTTATCATAAAACACTTAACAAATTAGACATAGAAGAAATATACCTCAACCCATAAAAGGTCATATATGACAAACCCAAAGATAACATCATATTCATTGGTGAAAAGCTGAAAGTTTTTCCTCTTATCAGGAACAAAACAAAAGTGACCAATCTCATCACTTCTATTCAACAAAGTACTGGGAATCCTATTCAGAGCAATTCAACAAGAGAAAAATATAAAAACATCCAAATTGGAAAGAAAAAGACACATTGTCCCTGTTTGTAGACAACATAATCTTATATATGGAAAACCTTAAAAACTCCTCCCCAAAACTGTTAAAACTAATAAACAAATTCAATAAAGTTATAAGATACAAAACCATCATACAATAATCAGTAGTGTATTTATACAATAACAATAATACATCTGAAAAGAAATTTATCCTATTTACATTAGTTACAAAATAGAAATAAAATACATCAAATTTAAATTTAATCAAGGAGATGAAAGGCCTATTACTGAAAGCTATGAAATATAGATGAGAGAAATTCAAGAAAAAAAAACCAAATAATTGAAAAGATATGATTATGTATCAGAAGAATTAATATTATTAAAATAACTATACTACCCAAAGTAATTTACAGATCCAATGCAATCCATATCAAAATAGCAATGACATTTTTCACAGAAAAAAATATGACAATCCTGCAGTTTATATGGAACCACAAGAGACTCTGAATATCCAAAGCAATTTAAACAAAAAATCTAATCCAGAGGCACCATATTATCTTACTTCAAAATACACTTTAAAGTCCTAGTAATCAAAACAGTATGGTACTGGCAGAAAAGGAACCAAGAAATATACTTATGCAATTGATCTTTGACAAAGGTGCCAAGAATACACTACAGAGAGTCTCTTCAATAAAAAGTGCTGGAATAACTGAATATTCACATACAGAAAGAATGAAATTAGACTCTCATCTGACATCATATATTAAAGGCAGTTCAAAATGTATTAAACACTTAAATATAGGACAAGGAACTGTAAAACTACTAGGAGAAAGCATAGGGAAAAAGTTCCATGACATTGATCTGGGCAATGATTTTTTGTAGATGTTCCCAAAAGGTCATGCAACAAAACTGAAAATAGACAAATGGAATTATATCCAACTACGAAGCTTCTGCACAGCAGCAACAACAAACAACAAACAAACAAATGAGAAAACAATCAACAGAGTGAAGGGACAAACTACATAATGGGAGAAAATATTTGCAAACCATATATCTGATAAAAAAGTTAATATTCAAAATAGAAAATTTAAACAACTCATTAGAAAAAAATACTCTGTTAAAAACGAGCAAATGATCTTAATACGTATTTCTGAAAAGAAGATATACAAATGGCCAATAAGTATATGAAAAAAACGCTCAACATCACTATCAGAGAAATGCAAATTTAAGTTACAAGGAACTAACACCCCATACATGTTATAACAGCTATAATCGAAAGGATGAAAGGTAACAAATGCTGGTGAGGATCTGGAGGAATGGGAACCCACATTGTTGGTAGGAATGTAAAATGGTGAAGCTGATATGGAAAACAGTATGGTAGTTGTTCAAAAAATTAAAAATGAAAGTACCATAAGATTCAGATTCCCACTACAATGTATATGTCTTACTCCATTTTGTGTTGCTATAACAAAAACTGGGTGATTTATAATAAAAAGAAATTTATTAATCTCATAGTTTTGGAAGCTGGGAATATCAAGATCTAGGGGCTGCATTGGGTGAGCAGCGTCTTGCTGTGTCATAACATGGTGGAAAGCATTACATGGTGAGAGAGTGTGCACATAAGAGAGAGAAGGAGATTGAATTCATCCTTTTATCAGAAACCTACTCTCAAGATAACTAACCCACTTTTACAATAACAATATTAATCCATCCATGAGGGAGAGCCCTCATCACTTAGTCACCACTTAAAGATCCCACCTCTCAACACTGTTGCTTTGGGGATGAAATCGCCAACACATGAACTCTGCGGGGGCACATTCAACACTTACCAGTATATATCTAAAGAAATAAAATAAGTATATGAAAAGATCTCTAAACTCTCATGTTAGTTTCAGCATTCCTCACAATGGCTGATATAGAATCAACCTAAGTGTCCAACAGCAGACATATAAAGGAAGTGTGGCATATATACACAGTAGAATACATTCCACCTTAAAAGATAAGGATATTCTGTCATTTGTGACAGCATGAATGAACCTAGAGAAATTTATGCCAAGTGAAATAAATCAGGAACAGGAAGATAAATACTGTATGATCTCATTTATATAAGGAATCAAAAAAAGGTGGACTCCTAGAAGGGGAGAGTGGAATGGTGGTTACCATAGGCTGTGGGCTGGGGCAGATGCTGGGAAAATGGTCAAATAGAACAAAGTTTCAGTTAGATAGGAGGAATAAGTGCAAGATATTTATTGACAACTTGGTTACTATAGTTAGTAACAATGTATTGCATTCTCAAAATTTGCTAAGTGAGTAGATTTTAAGAGTTCTCATCACAAAGAATACGTATGTGAGGTAATGCATATGTTAATTTAATCTAGTTATTCAAAAATGTATATGTATTGCAAAACATTATGTTGTACATGATAAATACGTACAAATTTATTTGCCAATTAAAAATAAATAAAAATAATCTACAGAACAGAGATTTTAAAAAGTAGAGAGACAAAGATGGAATTTTAAAACTGCCTGATTTTGAAGCTTCCTAAAAAACTACAGCTGGCCAGGCGCGGTGGCTCAAGCCTGTAATCCCAGCACTTTGGGAGGCCAAGATGGGCGGATCACGAGGTCAGGAGATCGAGACCATCCTGGCTAACACGGTGAAACCCCGTCTCTACTAAAAATACAAAAAAACTAGCCGGGCGAGGTAGCGGGAGCCTGTAGTCCCAGCTACTCCGGAGGCTGAGGCAGGAGAATGGCGTGGACCCGGGAGGCGGAGCTTGCAGTGAGCTGAGATCAGGCCACTGCACTCCAGCCCGGGCAACAGAGCAAGACTCCGTCTCAAAAAAACAAAAACAAAAACAAAAACAAAAACAAAAAACAAAAAACAAAAAACTACAGCTATAAAAACAGTGTAGTAGTTGCATAAAAATAGACATATAACAATAGATTATAATTGACAGTCCAAAAATAAACCCATACAACTACGGTCAATTTATTTTCAACAGTCTCCAAGGCAAACTAATGGGGAAAAATATTTGTGTCAACCAATACTACTGAGACAATTGTATCCACATTCAAAAGGAATTATTAGGAATCCTAATCCACACTAGATATAAAAATAATTCAAAAATCATCAAATATCTAGATGTATGACCTAAAATTATAGAACCCTTAGAATAAAACATAGGTGTAAATCTACATAACTTCAGACTATACAATGGTTTCTTAGATATGGCACCTGAGGCACAAATGCCCTCCCCCCACCAAAATAGATAAGTTGGAATGCATCAAAATTAAAAAGCTTATTTTTGATTTGAAAGAGTCGATCAAGAAAGTTAAAAAGAAACATGCATAATGGATAAAATTATTTGTAAAATATATATTTGGTAAGTGTCATAAGTGCCTAGTATTCAGAATATATAAGAAACTTAAGACTCAATAATAAAAACAGAAGTCAATTAAAAATGGATAAAGTATCTGAATAGACATTTCCTTAAGGAAGATATACAAATGGCCAATAACCACTTGAAAAGGTGTTAAAACCTATTAGTCACTAGAGAAATGCAAGTCAAATCTATAATGAGATAATGCTGTCTACTAACTAAGATGGCTGCAATAACAAGTTTAATAAATGGATAATAGAAAGTTTTGCTAAGAATGTGGAAAATTCAAAATCCTCACACATTGTTGGTGAGAAAGTAAAAGAGTGTAGATACTTCAAAAATAATTTGGATGTTCCTCAAAGAGTTAAACATAGAACTGCCACAAGACTCACCAATTCCAGTTCTAAATATATATTCAAACCAATTAAAAATGTATATCTATACTAAATCTTGTACATGAATGATCATAATGGCATTATTAATAATAACCCAAAGTGAAAACAGCCTCAAAGCTTACCCATTAATGAATAGAAAACAAATGTTTTGTATCCATAAAATGGAATAGAGTCCAGTCATAAAAGTAATAAAAAGTCCTAACTCATGCCATGCCATGAATATTAAAAACATATTCTAATTACATGAAGGCAGGCATAAACAGATACATATGTTATGATTCCATTTTATTAGATGTCTTGAACAGGCAAATTCATAGACACTGATAATACATTGATGTTTGCCAGAACTTGGAGGGTGAAGGGGAATGACTGCTAACAAAGAATATTTTCTTTTCTTTTCTTTTTTTTTTTTGACTCTTGTCCCCCAGGCTGCAGTGTAATGATGTGATCTCGGCTCACTGCAACCTCTGCCTCCCGGGTTCAAGCGATTCTCCTGCCTCAGCCTCCCGAGTAGCTGGGATTACAGGCGTCCATCACCACGCCCAGCTAATGGTTTTGTATTTTTAGTAGAGACAGGGTTTCACATGTTGGCCAGGATGGTCTCAATTTCTTGACCTCGTGATTCACCCTCCTCGGCCTCCCAAAGTGCTGGGATTACAGGCGTGAGCCACTGTGCCCAGCCATAAGATATTTTCATAGGAGGGGCAGGGTGGTGGGGAAATGTTATGGAACTAGATAATAGTGATGGTTATGCAACTTGGTGTATACAGCAATACCCCCATAATTGTGAACTTTAAAATAGTAATTTTAATGGTTTTTAAATCATATTTCTATTTTTAAAAATATATACAAGTAGATACATTTTACTTTAAGTATACAAGTTATTCATTCCAATCTTTTAAAGTAGAAATGATATCTTTGCACATAATGTCCTCTAAATAAGCTCTGAATCATCTTTTTTTGTATTAATCACACCCGAAATGCAGTCTATGATTTATAGTTTGAATTTCTTTAAAGTGGAACCAGAATTAAAAGACAAAAATAAAACAACATTCAAACAATCCTTCTAGATTTTTACAAAACTTCCACAATGTTTTTAGTTATTTGAGGTACACCTATTTTCATAATATAATTTCTATTCTAGAATGGTCTACAGCATTATGCTTAATATTCATAGAAAATTAGTACATAATCACACATAATTCATCAGAGACAAATGGATGCCTTTTATCTTTATAGTGTGCTTTATATTCAAAATGCTCTTCACAAGAATGCAATATGGTTTGGATGTTTGTCCCCTCCAAATCTCACGTTAAAATGTAGGCTTTATGCTGAAATGAGTCAAGACTTTGGGAGAGTATTGGGAAGGGATGATATATTTTGTAATGTGAGAAGGACTTGAGATTTGGGAGGCCAGTGGCAGAATGATATAGTTTGGATGCTTGTGCCCTCCAAATCTCATGTTCAAATATCAATGTCGGAAGTGGGACCTACTGGGAGGTATTAAATCATGGGGGCAGATCACTGATGAATGACTTGGTGTCATCCTCTTGGTAATAAGTGAATTCCCACTCAGGTCATGTGAGATATAATTGTTAAAAAGAGTGTGAGACCTCCCCCTTATTAATGAGGAACTGAACAAAAAGTTAATATGCTAACATGTTGGTAAGTGTTATTGCAACAGTACCTTATATTAATTGCACCAGTACCTTATATTAATCAAATTGTTTGTTGACTTAAATATTGAATTAATGAATATAAGACATAATACAAGAGATACGAATAGATGCTTTAAGGTAGAATGATATAAAATGTACTGGACATGGAAACAGAAGATTTTAGGTTGAATTCTGATACTATCACTTAATAAACACGAGACCTTGAGAACACTGATAACCTCTCTGAACCAGTATGTTCTCCTTAGTAAAGACCAAGTATGCTTTAACTGTGTCACAGTTTAATGGCAAGGATCAAGTGAATTAATGCCTAGGAAAAGACAATTAAAACTCTAAAAAGTGGCATATAGCACATATTTTTAGGAACATACTTAAGAGACTTAATGGTCCATCCATTATATTAATTTTCTACAATGAAATGGAAATATGCTCAGTGTATGTTTTTGATGATGTCAGTACATTTGGATTGCAATCTCAGAAAAAGGGAGAGAGAAATGAAAACACTAGAGATGCTATCGTCAGATCTACTTTATTTTAAATAGAGTAAATTTAGCCTCAAGTTCACTGAGGAAAACTTCAGTTTTATGCCTACTGTCCCAGCATAATATTATGATTTCCTCTTTTTATTTTAGATGCATAAATTTTTAAACTATGACTTATATGATTAGTCTGATATTAAATTGTCAATGGCAGTATTCACTACTAGGAGAGTCAATCTTCAAGGATTTAGAAGTAGCTCTGAACAAAGTGAATAGATTGATCACATGACAGAATAATTAAACATTTGGATTTTTTCCAAGACGGAGGCCTGAAAGCTTAGTTAGCATGCCTCATCTGCTTGGGAAGAGCAAAATAGTGTATAGAGATTCACAGTGTGAAGTTTCATCTGAGACATAACACAGAAACTCCACAGAAAATGTGAAAGAGACTTTTTACACTTTGAAAAAAAAAAAAAAAAAAGGGCCGGGCGCGGTGGCTCAAGCCTGTAATCCCAGCACTTTGGGAGGCCGAGACGGGTGGATCACGAGGTCAGGAGTTTGAGACCATCCTGGCTAACACGGTGAAACCCCATCTCTACTAAAAATACAAAAAACTAGCCAGGCGAGGTGGCGGGCGCCTGTAGTCCCAGCTACTCAGGAGGCTGAGGCAGGAGAACGGCGTAAACCCGGGAGGCGGAGCTTGCAGTGAGCTGAGATCCCGCCACTGCACTCCAGCCTGGGCGACAGAGCGAGACTCCGTCTCAAAAAAAAAAAAAAAAAGAAAAAAAAAAAAAAAAGGATGGGCAGCAACCTGTACCAAGAATCAGATGGAAAACTGTGAGTCTCCAGAGCATAAAAGAGGGAGGCTAGCTCCATGATTCACACATCCACTGGGGAGCTGGGCAATTCAAGTCACAGGAGACTGCCTTAACCCAACCTAGTGCTGGAGCTAATTTGGTGAACAGTTGGGGGGTATGTGAGAAGGAGCGACATCGGGACATGCTTTGTGTGCACTCCCACACCCCAGCTGGGACAGAAGAAAATCATGCCTGATTGTTACATATGAGGCACCTTGTGGAATTCTGCCAGCCATCTCAGGCAGTGGTCATAGGTTGGGAGACGCTCCCAAGTAAGATTATAATCGAATGTCAAGCAGGAATAAATCTGAACTGAGAGGCTAGCTGGATGTGTGCTCTTGCCACAGTCACAAGAGCTAAACACTCTGGCTGCACAGGTGAGCAAACTGGTGGTATGGCCTTAAAGCCATAGTTTCTGTTTCAGGTGGGAAGGCTTGCAGCCTGAGGCAGTTGTGCATTCTGCATGCAGATGGACTGGGATCAAGCTAGCTGTTGCAGCTTTCTGCCAGCAGGAGGCTGTGAGTGTGACACTGGCTTTATCAAGGTATGGGATCTGGATGGATCTCACTGTCACCCACTACACCTATCTACCCATGTAGACTCCTCTGTGCAGACTAGGCAATTCTGCTACTTCCTGAAACACTCCACCAGCAGCCAGGGAACAGCCCTCCAATCCTCACTGGGGATGCTGCTTGTACTTACATGTAGAGAGCCAGAGCATTACTCAGCCCCAACCAAGATTTACCTTTCCACCCACTTTGGCAGCAGAACATGGACAGGAACTTGTGGGAAGTCTACGGTTCCACTTATTGTCTGAGACATCCCACTTCTTCTTCTGGGAAACATAGGTCAAGCAGAAATCCCACAGATACAACTGCAAGCTAGATCTCTCCTGCAAGTACCACTTCTTGGTCACTGGTGAACCAGCACATTTGCAGACACAATAACACATCACTTGGGAAGGAGAAAATTTTTGCATGACCTCAGCTAACATCATTGCCAACAATACCTCAGCTATCCAAGAGGCCTTCTGCTTATTCATATGCCCAGTACAGTAATACTACAGCTGGCAGTTGAGAAAGGTACTACCCTAAGGCAATTTATAACCAAGGAAATCTTACAGATTTCATGTCACCTCCCTGAAACTCCCATCAGAGCCGGTGTTTGCACCTGCCACTGAGAGACTAGAGAACAGGTCAGCTCAGTCCAGCTTCACCCAATATTACTCCCCTCTAGAGCTAAGAGTGGAGCTGAAGCCACTGCATGTACCACAGATCAGTTCCCCTGAGGCATCAGAAAGCTTCTCCAAATGGTTGACTAGAAATGTCAGTGACCAATTCTCCTCAGAAGGATGAACCAAAATTAGAGGTGAATAGGCATATCCCAGATGGAGTGTTAAGAGAAGAGTACTGAAGCCTATCAGAGACTTCACTGGAGGAATCTATGATACACATACAAACGAAAGTAATAAGAAGCTGGCAGGGATCAAACACTGAGAGAGTATTCCATAGAAAGGGTAGGTGGGAGTGCATTCAGCATTGCTAGCCTTTGTGGCACACTGCTGGTATCCAAACTCAAAGAGATCTTCTTTGCTGTCATGAATCCAAGTAATGGCATGGGCTATGAACTGGGGACTTCTCAAGAACATTGCACCAGGCTACGAGATTACACAATGTCCCTTCCCTTTCCTCCTAGACCTGAGCTGCAATAGGTGGTGCCATACTGGGTGCACACCCATTGTGGGACCTTCAACCCTTGTGTCTTCACATCACTGGATCCCTTGCAGATACTCCCCAGAAGCAGCCTGGATGGTGGCAGCCCCATAGGGCAGCTAGACAAAGAGGAGTCACAGGATTCACAGTAGTCTGGCCTTCGGGGATCACCTCTCTTAGGGTTAACGACACTAAAGAAGCAGTCTGTGGGCAAAAGAAACCAGACAGTAAGGTTTTCTGTGTCCCAGAACTTCCTGCTTGTGGGAAGTTTCTCTCAGCAGGGCCACTGGTGCAGTGCTGAGCTCAGTGGGGGAAGACTGCAGCTCTGCCACAGCAGTCAAGCAGCCCTGCTATTCATGAAGTGACTTGGAGAAGAGGACTTCTCTCACCTCTCCAACCACTGTAGACACAGCTGGGGCTTCTCTTATAGGAGTCTGGTGCAGGTGTACATGTAGATAGACTTTCTGAGGTACTTCAGGGTGACTGCATCCCCGTGGGAGATGTGCCCTCTAGTATCAATCCTACATGAGAGGTGGAGTCCCACTCCCTCTCTACATGATCCAACAGTATCCCTGAAGATGAATAGAGGTGCTTGTCTGATCCGAGTATATGGAACACTGGGACAGGGGCATGATGGGGAGTTGGAACATTCTACTGCTGTCCTGCTATTGGAGGAGCTGAGGCCATTCTCTCCCGTCTCTCTGTGAAGACATCACTGCATTTCACTGGGAACTCCTCCAGCTACTTCTGTCAGGACTGAGACTTTTGCTCACCATTGAGATGCTGCATATATGTAAACGCTTCAGCTGTAGCCAGTTCTTACATTGTAGGTGCCTCTTACTGGCTTGAAGGTTAAACTGTTCCAACCCAGTGGAAAAAAATAATACTGGAATAAAAAAAAAAAAAAACAAAAACACATTACTGGGAAATGAAATAAGTTCCATGAGACCTCAGCTGTTTGGGCCCAACAGAAGACAGTGAACCTGCTCAACATCCAGAACATCACTACTCATCTGAGACAAGGTTAGTCCCTCTGCCTATGACCCTTTAAAATAAAAAAAAAATGTAGTTACTCCCAAGATAAAACGGGGGTATAGGCATTGAGTAAATATTCCCATTCCAAAAGGGAGAACTGAACCAAACATAGGGACTACAGGCCACATGCAAGTCCAAAATTCAGCAAGGCAGTCATAAATCTTAAAGTTCCAAAATAATCTCCTTTGACTATATGTCTCACGTCCAGGGCACACTTGTGAAAGGAGTGGACTCCCATGGCCTTGGACAGCTCTGCCCCTCTTTGCCCCTATGGCTTTGCAGGAGTCAGCCCCCATAGCTGCTCTAAGGGTCTGGTGTTGAGTGCCTGCAGCTTTTCCAGGTGCATGGTGCAAGTTGTCAGTGGATCTACAATTCTAGGGTCTGGAGGATGGTGACCTTCTTCTCACAGTTCCACTAGGCAATGTCCCAGTTGGGACTCTGTGTGGGGAGAGTCCCAACCCCACATTTCTCCTCTGAACTGCCCTAGTTCTCCATGATGGCTCTGTCCCTGTAGCAGACTTCTGCCTAAAAATCTAGGCTCTTTCATATATCCTCTGAAATCTAGTCAAAGGCTCACAAGTCTTGACTCCTGCACTCTATATACCTGCAGACTTAACACCACTGGAAAGCTGCCAAGGCTTATGGCTTGAACCCTCTTGAGTAGCAGCCCAAGCTGTATCTGGGTCCCTTTGAGCTTAGGCTGGAGTCAGAGGAGCTGGCCTTCAGGGAGCCATGTCCCAAGGCTAAGCAGGGAAGCAGGACCCTAGGAATGGCCTGCAAAACCATTCTGTCTTCCTAGGCCTCCAGGCTTATGATGATGGTTGGGGCTGCCACAAAGGTCTCTGAAATGTGTTCCAGGCCTCTTGCCCATAGTATTGGCTATAAGCACATGCCTTCCTTTTAGTTATGCAAATTTCTGCAGTCTGCTTCAATTGCTTTCCTGACACTGGGCTTTTCTTTTCTACCATGTGGCCAAGCTAAAAATTTTCAAAACACTTATGCTATGCTTCCCCTTTCAATATAAGTTCTAGTTTCTGGCCATTTATTGGTCACACATATTAGCGTAGGTTGTTAGTAGCAGCCAGGCCAAATCTGGAATGCTTTGCTGCTTAGAAATTTCTTCTGCCAGATACCCTAAATCATCACTCTCAAGTTCAAAGTTTCACAGATCCCTGTGGTAGCCATACAATGCAGCCAGGCTCTTTGCTAAAACATAACAAAAATGACTTTTACTTGAGTTCCCAATAAGTTTCAAAATAATCTCCTTTGACTCCATGTGTCATATCCAGAACACACTGGTGTGAAGGGAGGGCTCCCAAAACCTTGGGCAACTCCACCCTTGTGGTGCCGCAGGATTCAGCCCCTGTGGCTGTTCTCAAGGGCTGGCATCGCATACCTATGACTTTTCCAGGCACATGGTGCAAGCTGTTGATGGATCTACCATTCTGGGATCTGAAGGATGGTGGTCCTTTTCTCACAGCCCCACTAGGCACTGCCCCAGTTGGGAGTCTGTGTAGGGGCTCCAACCCCACATTTCTTCTTCATACTGACCTAGTGAATGTTCTGCCCCTGCAGTAGGTTTCTGCCTGGACATGTAGACTTTTCCATACATCCTCTGAAGTCTAAGCAGAGGCTCCCAAGCCTCAATAATTGCACTCTGTAAACTCACAGGTTTTTCACCACGTGGAAGCCATCACGGCTTACAGTTTTCACTCTCTGAAGCAGTGGCCTGAGCTGTACCTGGTCTTATTTGAGCCACAGCTGGAGCTGGAGTGCCTGGGATAAAGGGGGCAGTCTCCTGAGGCTGTGCAATGCTGTGGGATCCTACGCCTGACCTACAAAACCATTCTTCCCTCCTAGGCCTGCAAGCCTGTGATGGGAAGAGCTGCCATGAAAGTCTCTGCCCTCATCTTCCTGTCTTCTTCTGGGCCCTTGAAACTCTTCCAACCTCTGCCAGTTACCCAGTTCCAAAGTTGCTTCCACATTTTCAGGTATCTTTATAGCAATACCCTAATTTGGGTAATGATTTTCCGTATTAGTTTGTGTGAGTCCATTTTCACAGTGCTATAAAAAATACTTGAGACTGGGTAATTTATAAAGGAAAGAGGATTAATTGACTCACAGTTCTGCATGGCTGGGGAGGCCTCAGGAAGCATAAAATCATGGCAGAAGGCAAAGGGGAAGCAGTCAACTTCTTCACAAGGCAGCAAGAGAGAGAAGAGTGAAGGAGGAACTGTCAAACACTTATAGAACCATCAGATCTCATGAGAACTCACTCACTATCACAAGAACAGCACGGAGGAAACTTCCCCCATGATCCAATCACTTCCTTCCCTTGACACATGGGGATTATAGATCCCTCCCTTGGCATATGGGTATTACAAATCAAGATGAGATTTGAGTGGGGACACAGAGTCAAACCATATCATATCTGTTCCTGCATTGCTATATAGAAATGCCTGAGGCTGGGTAATTTATAAAGAAAAGAAGTTTAATTGATTCAGGGTTTTGCAGTCTGTGCAAGAAGCTTAGTGGCTTCTGCATGAAAACTCTGCCCCCATGATTAAATTAGTTCTCACCAGGCCCCATCTCCAACACTGGGGATTACAATTCAACATGAGATTTGATGGGGACACAGATCCAAACCATATCAACTACACAGTCTAGAAGTGTTTTGAATATAGTATGTATTTCAAAAATATGCATAAAATTGAATTTATTCTAAATGGTCTCTTATATAAATGGTCCCATTGGGGTACATTAGTAAATAGTAAGTAAATATGTGCCTGATATACAAAAATAATTATATTAATTGCTTTTGCATGTTATAATACTTGTTACTGGAAAATTGTGTTTTTATAGCAGAAAAGCATTCTTAATTGATGTAAAGTTAGGCTTAAATGATCTCTACATTTTCTTATACTTCTGAGAATCTAGGATATATTTTAATACATCACATTTTTTCTATCTACAAATACTTTGAGACACAAATCTTTTACCCCATGACCCCTACGTTCATTTCTACTAACATTCTTAAGCCTACATCTAAACAAACAAAATCAAAAGATGCCTATGTTATTTTAAGCAATGTTTGATGGGCTACACATTTCACACCTTTTGACATATTTTATCAAAATATTTAAATATTAGTGACACGGTCTTAAGATAAGTTATAATTAATATGCATCTCTTATATTTATTATGCTTACTGCTTTTTTGTTGATCTATATAAACACATTATCAAAATCAATGTTAAGTAAACTCTATCCTTTATAATAGCCTATCTTGACATAGGGTATAACAATCATTTAAATTCAGTCAGTGTCAGTTAACTCTGCATGTGGTGGGAGCATTCTAATCAAGTTAGTTAATATGCAACTTTAGTTGGTTTTTACTAATTCTCAATAAGACTGAGAAGCCTATTAAAAATTGCCAGGTGTTGGTGCTGCTGCTGCTGCTAGGACTGGAGAAGGGACACACTACAGTGGACGGCGGGCGGGACCCAGTGAGAGACAGACTCACCACCCCCTGATGCTTCCGCTGCTTGGGGCCTCCGTGGACCCTCTACATTCTACTTCAATGTAGAATGAACCAAGGAAACTCAAACCCAGCAGCTATTCCACATGCAGCAGAAGATATTCAAGGAGATGCCAGATGGATGTCTCAGCACAAGAGATTTGTTTTGGACTGTAAAGACAAAAAGACTCCGTGGTGCAGTTAGATTCCCTTTCATTTCTAGTGTTTGAAGGAGAGGAGGGATTTAAACTGGTCCTGTACATAGAACGTTTGTTTGACTGAGGAGAAAAATTAGCCAAGGAAGACTGTTGTTTAAATTCATCTGAAACCAGAAGCTGGCCTTTTAGTCATATGTCTAACACACGCATTGAATTATTACTGTTTTCCGAGGACAACATAAAGCCTAAATACTGAATAATATAAACATTGTTTTCCTGGCCCTTCGTTCGGTGGATTACGTCACATATAATAGTTATCAGAATTACACCTACTTGGCTTTAAAACATGCTTTTTCTACTTTTTATTGTTGATAATTTAGCCTTTTGCTTTTATGTTGCTTTCTTCATATGTATCCTGAATATTTTCTTAACATGTAGCATCAGATTGAACATGCTTGTCATTCAAATATGGAAGATGCGATACTTACAAGTGAATTTGTCCTATTTTCTTAATCTTTCCCATTCTTAGCAGTGAAAAACAGGTTTTGCCACCGTAAGGGGACTCTTCGGAGGGTATTATTTTTATGCTTCTGAATATCATGTCTATAACAGACCTGTGCATGTGGCCTTTCCTCCGTTTTTTCCCTCATCCCCTCTTTTTCATTATTATTATATTTTCTTTTTATGGTCCCTATTGATATTACAGACTTTTTTTTTTTTTTTTTTTTTTTTTTTTTTTTTTTTGAGACGGAGTCTCGCTTTGTCGCCTGGGCTAGAGTGCAGTGGCTGGTTCTCAGCTCACTGCAAGCTCCGCCTCCCGGGTTTACGCCATTCTCCTGCCTCAGCCTCGGAGCAGCTGGGACTACAGGCGCCCGCCACCTCGCCCGGCTAGTTTTTTGTATTTTTTTTTTGGTAGAGACGGGGTTTCAACCGTGTTAGCCAGGATGGTCTCCATCTCCTGACCTCGTGATCCGCCCGTCTCGGCCTCCCAAAGTGCTGGGATTACAGGCTTGATATTACAGACTTTTAACACATTTTTGACGTAGATGCTCTATTGCTGGAAGTATAGACTCCAGCCAGTTACTCTCCTGATAGTACTGCTATAAAACTCATTCTTGTGTGGTTTTCTGTGCTTTAGAGTCTGTGTATTGCTCGTCATATTCAGAGTTCTTGTTTGTTTTGTTTTTCTCTTAAAACCTGTTACAGTTTCCTTTTTGGGGAAAAGAATCAGAACTCTGTTTCCCATTCCATAGCACCTGACATTATTTCAAGTTTTATAATATCTCAAGTTTTATAATATTTTATAATATCTTAAGTTTTATATTGAATTTTTTTGATTGGTTTCATTTTTAAATTATCATCAAAAATTTTGGACCTTTTCCCATGGAGAAACAAGTGAAGCTGCTCTTCAGCATACACACTCTACCTGTAGCCCATCATTACAGTAAAAAACGACTAAGTTTGTTTCACTTCTAAGTTGTCTCATTAACGTACTTTATCTGAAAATTTATTTCAAGAGAGCTCTTTATAATCTTAATGTTTGCTCGAGCTATAAGAACTGCCATTTAAAAAATAATGGAATAATAGATAGTTTATTCAGTATAGCTATGGAATATGTACAAAATGGATCTACAGATATTTTGAACTGGACCAGGTGGATATTGAAGTAACTCATCAGAATCCGTCCTGCAGTGATTGTGCTTAATGTTCAAATTCAGTAACATATTCTTTATGCTCTACTTGATAGGCAAATTGCAGTGCTTTTGTGTGTTGGAGGAGAGGTCACTGATTTATGCTAAGACCAACTTCTGATTGGGAGAGACAGAACCTGGGCTCATTTTTTTTTTCTTGTGAAGTCTCTTTCTAGAATTTTTTTTGGTTTTATTCTGTCTTTTATAACAAACATACTTTTTGCATGTATCATGTCTTTATGAACAGAAAATGCACATGGTGTTTAGTAAACTTGTTTACTATGTTAAAAATTTCCTTTTTATTTTTAGAAGCCCAGGTTACTGACTTTTTTACAAGAGATTTTTCCTTAGCTGAGGAATCTGAATTAAGCCAGAGTTTTGTGTGGCAAAGACAGTTTTCTTGCAGGAGTAAGATGGTACCACAGTATATACTGCTGAGGTTCTGGGTACAACCCAGACGTCACAAATCACTGCTAAAGAACTTATTTATGAAGCCAAATACCACCTGTACCCCAATAACTCAGGAAAAAAATAAAAATACAAAAATACAAAAAAAAAAAATTTAAATACAAAAGAAGTAACAACAACAACAACAAAAAGACAGATTTCTATCCAGGTCTTTTTCTATTTGTCAGGAGGTGGGAGTACAGTACAAATAAATACATTAGGTTACTCCTGCGGCATCCGTTTTTAGCTTTTCTCTTGACTGAAGATCAAATATCCCTTTGTGAGCTGGCCCGCAGCTCCTTTGCTCATGTGTATAAACCTCAGATGTTACTACATTTTATATCTACCAGAGCCATTCAAGCAACAGTATTTGAACCACTAGTCTTTAAAAAAAAAAATTCTACCAAGTTACTCTCATGTGCAGATATTGAGTTCACTTTCATTTTTTGCCAGATTTCTTTGCACTACTTTAAGCAAAAAATAGTTAAATTTATTTTTTCCTTGATTGACATCCCAATTTGCTTCAGTGACAAAACTTACTACTAGGTCTTTTTACTTTTTTTTTTTTTTTTTTTGAGGCGGAGTCTCGCTCTGTCGCCCAGACTGGAGTACAGTGGCCTGATCTCAGCTCACTGCAAGCTCTGCCTTCCGGGTTTGCAAGCTCTGCCTTCCGGGTTTACGCCATTCTCCTGCCTCAGCCTCCCAAGTAGCTGGGACTACAGGCGACCGCCACCTCGCCCGGCTAGTTTTTGTATTTTTAGTAGAGACGGGGTTTCACCGTGTTAGCCAGGATGGTCTCGATCTCCTGACCTCGTGATCCACCCGTCTCGGCCTCCCAAAGTGCTGGGATTACAGGCTTGAGCCACCGCGCCCGGCTGGTCTTTTTACTTTTTAAAAAAATCTATACATTTAATGCACTACCAAGTGAAATGTCCTAGTCGTCACTGTGATTAAGGAGTCCACTTTCCAGGTAGCTAGCAGAGATACTATTCCCTTCCTCTCCTAGCAAGTTTTTATTCCTTCACCCACATTCCTGCTACACTAGATGACAGCCAGTGATGGAATTATAAAGATGTCTGTGGTTGTTTCTCAAATGTGGCAGGTTGAAGATGGACTGCCAAAGGTGATCTAGGGTAGGTTGTCTTCCTGTCCATGTATTCTAGATTGCCATAGACAGTGATCTGGCTATCAACCTGAGTTTACTTGGACTATTGAGGGCACCTGCCTAAACCAGAATCTTTAATCAGAAACCTTAATCTAACAAAACAAATCTTGAGTATCTCGTGCCCTGCTCTTAGGAATTTTGTCTCATTGTTAAAAAAAAATATATATTCAATTTAATTTAATTTTATTCTTTTAACTGAGTCACTGTTTACAGTTATTTGCTAAAGCCTGAAATATTGTCTGTGCTGTGGTGCATGAGCATTGCCAATTTTATTTTCATGGCAGTGAAGAAGAAACTAAAAATTATGAAAATGAGGAGCATGTCCAAGCTCCTAACTCCACGTGGGTAAATGTGGGAGAAGTGAGTTGGGGCCTCTTACAAGGAGGTTTTTTGAAGTACACCCAGGCTTCTCCTTGGTGTTCATGCTTGAAGATCACTGCTGCTAGCTGCCTGGACTTCCCCAGTGGATGTTTGTGATTTTGCTTTGGCAAAGTTTCATTGACTAGTAGAACTCATTCTGTTTTGGTGTATATTTCAATATAAATGTAAACATTTTGCTCTAAAAAATTACCAGATGTTGATGAATTATGTGAATAAATATTGTAATTATTAATGCCCCTGTCATTGTATTAAAATATGAAGACATAGAAATACCTTTTTTCAAAGTCAAGGGCACTGAAAAGTTAATGTATAAAGAGAAAATAAATCAATAAACTATGGAATATCTATTTCATTTCCAAGTATGGGGATGAAAGGTATAAGACAGTTACTTCATTAAGGAGGTTTTACTCTAGCTGGGTATACAGTACTAACATAGGCAACGAACTGTGTGAATTTTTGGAAAAGCAGAAGCAAATGCGTAAAAGCAGATTCTGGTTGCTGTAGTTATTAAAGGGAATAAAGACATTGTTGAGGGTCTGAGACACATAAAATGATTCATAGAAGAAGTAAGGCTTGAGCTGAGTCATTGGGACCTTTCATTTACTTTCTCTGTACTTTTTTCAGGTGTGTAGGACTCAGTCACTTTTAACTAGTTACTTGATATCGCCATTCCAGTCCACTACTGTAACATTATGTTGTATGTAGCACCCTTCTTAATATAGGACTTTACTGAAAAGCTAAATATCTCCTCAGTTTTTGACTAGGAAAGCAGTGGACCAGCACTGATTTTCTCAGATTCTCTATAATCTTTGTATGTTGGGCTTGGGGTGAGGTAAAATGTTTGAATATTCTCTCTCCCTCTCTCTCATTATCCAGTCTTCTTCCCATCCAAAATATTTTATTCCAACCTTTTATTTCCCTATGGTTCATACATAACGTCTGTGATAATATGGAGCATACTGTGTGTTCCCTATCTTGTATTCACTAAAAACTCTGAACACCATTGTGCTATGCAACTTCTAGTTGCATGTTTAGTGAAGGTGTGCTACCAGCAAGTTTATATTTTCTCATACTATTATTTAATCAGTTAGTGCAATCCCTCATTTTGGGGTACCTGGTATATGCCTAAATATTTATACTTTGCTATATGGAGGCATTTATTTTCCCTCAGAAAACCTGACATTTTGTAACATAATTCAGTGTAATGTTGAATATCATATTCTGTATTTTGGAGCAATTCTATTGAAAATTACCTCACTCCACACCCATACCTAGACACAAACTACCAAATAGCTCCCAAATAATCGGCTTCCTTCCAAAATTGCAACAGTCCAAACCAAAAGAAAAGTTATAGAATAATATTAAATTTGATTCTGCACCATTTGCATATTTGAGAAAGTGTTAGTCAAACTGTAAATTTATGTAATTGCATAATTGAGCATATTCTCCAGTCTTTAGAAAACATTTCTGCATCTTTCTAAGAATTATGCTTTTCACTAGTTCCTAAATATAGACTTCATCCTCAAATAAATCATGAATATAGAGATGCTCCTCAACTTATGATGGTGTTACATCCCAATAAACCCATAGTAAGTTAAAAATACCATAAATCAAAAATGCATTTAATACACCTAACCTACTGAATATCACAGCTTACCCTAGCTTACCTTAAATGTGCTCATAAAACTTAGATTAGCCTACAACTGGGTAAAGTCATCTAACAATAATCCCATTTTATAATAAAGCATTGAATATCTCATATATCACATACAACTAGCCAAGAAAAAGACTAAAATTCAAAATTTGAACTACATGAAATTGAAATGGCTTTGCACCATTGTAAAGTTAAAAAATCAGAAGTCGAAGCACTGTAAGTTGGGGACCATCCATACCATTCAAATTCATTGATTTCAAAAGTAATATATTTATAGGACAGGTAGGTGATAGCATTACAATTAGTATATATGAAAAAGTATTAAATATTCTTCTTTTATTAGATTATATGGAATGTATGCGACATTAAGTGACCTTGTCAGTTATATTTTTTAGTATTAAATAATTGTTAGCTAATAAAATGAAAAATGCAAGGACTGGAGAGTGATATCAACATGTCAGTGAAAAAGGAGATCCTCAGCCTTTGCCCCCATACAGAAACCAGTTCAGCAAACATTCATGGAAAAAACAATTTTTTTGTGAAAGCTGTGGATATAGGTAGTGTGGATATATAGAGTTAAGAAGTAATAATTTAGGCAGATAGTGAGGATATGGGAGTCCTTAGTAAGGTTTTCCTTTTAATAAAAAGCAGCCCCCAAGTAATTTTCTTTTCTAACAAAGAGTGGACTGTAAAATTGAGCTGCAGACATAGACAAGCAAGCTGGAAGCTTGAATGTGTGAATGTTGGCAGTTATGCCAATAGGAAAAGGCTACCTGGAACTAGGCCTCTTCAAAATGGTGGCTCCATGTTCCCTTCTCTTTGCCACCTATGGGTACAGTAAGGAGCAGACAACATGGCGCCAGTCAAGTTGAAAGCCCATTTGCATAATAAGATTAGAGTGGGGTGGCCCCACTTCCTGGAGTGAAATGTAAACGTCACACCCTGTCCAACCAATCTGTTGGCCCTATATAAATCAGACATCATCTCCTCAAACCTGTATATAAAGTCTTGTGCTCTCTGCCACAGGACCGAGTTCCCATTTGGGCACTCCTCTCTCTCACAAGAGAGAGAGCTGTTCTCTTTTCTCTCTCTCTCTCTTTTTTTTTTTTTTTTTGCCTATTAAACCTCCACTCCTAAACTCATTCCTTGTGTGTCTCTATGTCCTTAATCTTCTTGGTGCAAGACAATGAACCTCAGGTATTTACCCCAGACAATGATGCCGCTTCAGTAGTAGGTTGAGACACTCTAGTGGAGTCCAAGACTAAGAAAAGCTGCTTTGCGAAGGGAAGCCAGTGCCCCCCAGTAGCAAACTGGCTAATTACAGACCGAGTTGCAAACCAAGAAGCAACCTCATCTCCCTGTAGACTCAGTTCCAGCCCTACTTATCCACAGCCCTACCAACAGCCTCACCTGCCTACCAACTAAACAGAAACCATACCCAACCATGACCCTGGTAACAGACTCATTTACTGTGGATCAGACTGAGGACGAAGAAGCAGCCCTGTAATCCAGCTCTAGCCCCACTCAACCATGGTCCTGGAGCAAGCTGTGTCCACCCAGGGACCTAAGAGGAGTCATATCCATCTTTACATTTGGCAATAGGCCTGCAAACCATGGACCCGGAAGCAGTTGCATGACCCACCTCCAGCCCCACTTGATCATGGTTCTAAAGGTAATCACACCTGCCAGGGACCTGTGGGGAGCCATGCCTGTCTGCATTCCCAGTAATAGGCCTGCCAATCATTGACCCAACTGGGGACCCCAGAAGCAGCCCATTATCCAGCTCCAGTTTCAAAAGTAGACTTGATCAAGAAGAAGAAAGAATCAGTAAACTTGATAACAGATTATTGGAAATTATTCAGTTTAAGAAACAACAACAACAACAAAAAGTATGAGAAAGAGTAAACAAAGCTTATGGGACATATGGGACACCATCAAGTTAGCTAATATATACATTATAAGAGTCCCAGTAGAAGAAGAGGGAAAAAAAGAAGTAGAAAGCTTATTTAAAGAAATAATGGATGAACATTTTCCAAATCTTGGGAGTGAAACAGACATCCAGATTTATGAAGTCAAAAAGCCCTCAAATTGTTTGAACCTAAAGTAGTGTACACCAAGACACATTATAATAGCATTGTCAAAAGTCAAAGACAATAAGAATTTGAAAGCAGCAAGAGAAAAGCAACTTGCCACATACAAGGGAAGCCATACAAAATATCAGGGGATTTATCAGCAGAGACAGTGCAGGCCAGTAGAGAGTAGGATGAAAGAGTCAAAGTACTAAAAGAAAAATAGAAGACAAAAAACGGCCACCCAAGAATACCTGGCAAAACTCTTCTTTAAAAATAAATGGGAGACAAAAACTTTCCCAAACAACAAAACTTAAAGGAAATCATCAACACTAGACCTACCCTACAAGAAATGCTGAGAGGAGTTCTTTGAGTTTAAATGAAAAGATGTCGAACATCAACATAGAAGCATAAGAGTATAAATATCACTTGTAAAGTTGTATATGTTAAATATCTTCAGCTTTTTATATGTCAATTAGATCTCATTAAACAGTGTAGGTCGGGCGCGGTGGCTCACACCTGTAATCTGAGCACTTTGGGAGGCCGAGGCGGGCAGATCACGAGGTCAGGAGATCCAGACCATCCTGGCTAACACGGTGAAACCCTGTCTCTACTAAAAATACAAAAAAATGAGCCGGGCGTGGTGGCATGTGCCTGTAATCCCAGCTACTCAGGAGGCTGAGGCAGGAGAATGGTGTGAACTCGGGAGGCGGAGCTTGCAGTGAGCCCAGGTTGCGCCACTGCACTCCAGCCTGGGTGACAGAGTGAGACTCCGCCTCAGAAAAAAAAAAAAAAAAAAAAAAAAAAAAAAAAAAAAACAGTGTAAAGATGCAAGAATAGAACATTTTAATAACTATATCATTAGAAAATTCAAGGACAGAAAAATTTTATTAAAGCATATTGTTTTCTTCCTAGAGTTTCTTCTCATTTCTTCCTTAGTGCCAGACTCAGGGGTCTGCTTATTTTCACGCATCAGATCATGAAGTTTGAAAGTGTGTAGCAGAAAAAAATAAAATATATATTTCAGCAAAATTAAGAGAAATTAACACAATCTTCTTTTTGCCCTTATATAGGCCTTCATCTTAGGAAACAGAAAAAAAAATTGTTTAATGTCATTCTCGAGGTGACAGAATTTTTATCAAGTATTTGATTTCTGTAAAGAGACAACATATTTTCTTTCACATTCAAGGAAAAAAAATGTGGAAGATCAGCCATACCTTTCCAAATAAAATATTGTTGAAGCACAATGTAAACATGAAAAATACGCTGAAACCTAGACTGAACTTTTGTAGGAAAATAAAACAGCTTTTAGAAAATTATAGAACAAATGACAATTTCAATTCTTCTTCACTTTGGTTTTTTTACTGAAAGAAATTTTGCCTGACCTTTGATCAAATTTAAATGCATATTATTCTATGATGTTAATTCATTTCTTGTTAATGAACTGGACTAGATAGATAGATAGATAGATAGATAGATAGATAGATAGATAGATAGTTTCCATAGTTTTTGTGATAAATTTAGAAAAATAAAATTTATCCTCATGATTGATTGCAAAGTAGGACATGTTTTTCCTCTTCAAAACACTAATTCTTCTAATAGCAATGTAGAGGAGGTGAAGCAACTTTAGGTATGGTTGTCATTGCCTGAGAAAATTCTAAATAAGCTAACCTGGATGAAGGATAGTCTAATTATTGAGAATTAGAAAGCTATTTTTTCCTTTACCTTTCATTTGAATAAATTTCCTTCTTTACCTACATTAACATGAATCTTGTTAGCTTGGTTAAAATGTATATCTTCTTGCTGATTTTCAAAAAGTACATACAGTTAACAAATAAATCCACAAACATTTGGACAGTCCAAGTTAATATACAACCTCAAGTTCAAGGAGCTACTTTATTGCTTTTACATTATGTAATTTCATAAAAGAATCTTAAGAGAGTGAATAAATATAATTTTGTCCAGTGTTGTATTAGAACTTACTCTTTTTAAGTGGTGCCAAAAATGTTTATATTCATGTTTCTGTTTAGTTACCATTGTAATAACCACTTTCCCCCTAATGTAACATTACTTACTTATACAGTACATTGTGAGAGAGAAACTATTTGGTGAATACTGCTTAGTGACAAGAGGGCATTACTATATTGTTGTAGTACAAATCTGTAAATTTCCTTGCCTTGGTAGGTTTATGCCTTCAGCACAATGGTGTTTGAATGTATGTTCCTTTTGTTTAATTTCTTCCTGGCAGAATAACTCATCTTGACAGCATTTCATTTAGTCTTTCAGTACAAATAACCTCTGCAAAATTCCAATGAAATTGTTTTACCATTATAAAATACTTTCAAATAGTGGTAATACAACAATTACGTAGCTGTAATTTTACTTGTAAAACTATTTTGCCCGAATTTATATACTCACATTACAATATCATTGTGCAATAGCTCTAAGATTCTGTTGACATTGTAATAGCAATTTAATAGTCTCATACTGGGCTACAAATAGAATTGTACTCAAATTGATCATTGAAATTCTACATTGTAAGAACATTGTAAAACCTTCTTCATATGGTCTCCATAAACTGCTACTGGAATCTTTGTGTTTCATTTTTATTTTTATTTTATTTTATTTTATTTTTTTTGAGACGGAGTCTCGCTCTGCCGCCCAGGCTGGAGTGCAGTGGCCGGATCTCAGCTCACTGCAAGCTCCGCCTCCTGGGTTCACGCCATTCTCCTGCCTCAGCTTCCCGAGTAGCTGGGACTACAGGCGTCCGCCACCTCTCCCGGCTAGTTTTTTTTTTTTTTTTTTGTATTTTTTAGTAGAGACGGGGTTTCACCGTGTTAGCCAGGATGGTCTCGATCTCCTGACCTCGTGATCCGCCCGTCTCGGCCTCCCAAAGTGCTGGGATTACAGGCTTGAACCACCACGCCCGGCCCGTGTTTCATTTTTAAATGTAAACTTTGTATAAGATGCCAGAAATTTAGTACCGAATTGCAAAATCAACATGAAAAGTCACAATTTCCCTTTCTCCATTCAACATTTTTCAAATTAATAGTTAACTTCCAATTATTTTATCTTAAAATTACTTTTTAATGAGTAGGATTTATCAAAGTCAAAAGACAGTATAAAATATTCCTGGTGATTTTGATGACTAAGGTCATTGTGGAATTTTTGCTTTTGTAGTCCAGAGTAGAAACCTGAACTGTAATCAAAGAGTGTGGAATTGTAACCCCTTAATGTTTATACAGAGGTAGCTGTAGGGAAGAGAAAAAAGAAGCACTGCTAATAAAGGCCAGGGATTGAGTGACTACAAACCAGAGTATTTAAGATATGTATTTTATTTTAAGATTACATCCTCATTATGGAAATTTTAGTCCTGAGTTAAGGAATAACTCTGATGGGCAGTCTTAGAGCCTATATATGACTGGCAAAAATCTCAGAAATTTCAGACAATAATTGTTTCTTAAATCCAGGCTCTGATATCTGAAAGTGTTTCAGATAACCAGTGCCATACAGGTCCTCATCACCTCACATCTTAGTATTTTTGTTGCTTTGGAGAGGCCTCTAGTTTATTCAGACTTTCACTATCTCTGGCCTAGTCTACTTAATCAGCATTCTCACTATCTCCTTCACCCCACTGTCTCTCTACTCCAATCCATTCTCTACTTTTAATCTAAATTCTCTAAAATATGCTTTCATTGAATCTTCCCACACACCCACACACCGTAATGACTTTTGTTTTCCTGAATCATTGTTCCACGTTTAGTCTTTACTTCATAATCAAGCACTGGGCTTTATATGTGTTTGTACTGATCTTTCATTGTTTTATTCCTGTTCCTGTTATTTTCTTGCTTGATACTTTCAGGCCAGTTAACATTTGTAAGTGCTGCTTTAAGAGTTTTTTGTGCTGGTTTGTATTAGCTTCCAGATCCTGACACAAAAAAAAGAAAGAAGAAAGGAAGGAAGAAAAGAAAGAAAGAAAGAAAGAAAGAAAGAAAGAAAGAAAGAAAGAAAGAAAGAAAGAAAGAAAGAAAGAAAGAAAGAAAGAAAGAAAGAAAGAAAGAAAGAAAGAAAAGAAAGGAAGAAAGAAAGAAAGAAATTGAAGGAAGGAAGGAAGGAAAGGAAGGAAGGAAGGAGGAAAGAAAGAAATTAAGGAAGGAAGGAAGGAAGGAAGGAAGGAAGGAAGGAAGGAAGGAAGGAAGGAAGGAGGAAAGAAAGAAATTAAGGAAGGAAGGAAGGAAAAGATGGAAGGAAGGAAGGAAGGGAGGGAGGGAGGGAGGGAAACTTTTTATGTTGGTAGAATCATAGTTTTCCAGAGATGGTCTCTTCAGCAGCCTCACTAAAAAAGAACAATCATTAAAAAGTTGAAAAAGATGCCAATTAATGGGCTTTGAAGCTGTATTCCATTATACCAAAAGGGGCAGATGGGTGGGTTTAAACGCTTTATGAATCTAAGGAGTAGTTTCAGAGAAGGCTTTATCGGGGGAAAAAAGTGTACTTATTTTTTAAACCTAGATATTTCTTTTTGAGTACCTTTTGATCACTAGCAGCCACCTCAATTAAACAGAATTACTATTCCAATTAAACAACCATTGTTGTTGTTAATTAGTATTAATTCTATTAGAAATGACGATCAAATACTCTCCATTATTTACCAATTTGAAATTAGGGGCCGGATGTCTTAGCTTTTTAGTCCAATATGTTTTTGTACAAAGATGAATTTAGAGAATCCTACTGATAATTAATATTAATTCCACCTGTTGGGAGTTTCAGAATAATAATCTTCAAGGCTAACCACGTAGGAATTTTTGGTGTTACAATAAAAATTAAAATATACATTTGTAAATAAACAAGCAAACTGAAACACATTTTATTAATGACTAAGGTTTGATTTGGCAACATTCTATAGATGGCAAGTCCAAGAAAATTGATTTATAGTTAATAGCTTTAAATAATTACTACGTTAAATTCACTCAACAGAGCAGTATTTGCTATCATTTTGTGATTTCTGTTTTAATAACACACTATTCAACATAGCAATTCCCTGAATAATTTTAAAATAAACAAAATGTCTTTGTTAAAAGTTTAATTTTTTAATTTAAAGTTAATCAACAAAAATATATTTATTTTTGTTTGTTTCTGAAGTTTGTTTCTGAAGTTTCTGGCATCAGAATAAACTTCCATACTTCTCTTGTTCATTTTTTTATGCTGAGCAGTTTAGGAATAAAAAAAAATTCTGTTCATTTTAAATATTGATGTCAAAATACCATGAAATACATTTTTATAGAAAATTACTATTTATGTTTCTATAAGAAAATCAAGATGTAGAACTTAAAACCTGTTAATTAGCTAAATACAAGTGCAGATGTAGATAGATAGATAGATGCTGTAACCATTTACATGTTTCATGTATTTATATGAAACATGCAGATAATTGAAACAAAATGTGCTTCTCTTTTCCTATTTGCTTTAAATTATCCAGATATTTTTTGAAGTTCTACTTTGCTTTGATTGGGTAAATACTTAATGTATTTGTCAAGCACACTATTCCTATTTTCTATAATATTGCTATTTTCTTTTCAAAATATATATACAAGGAGCTTTTGTGTTAGTAAACACATTGATATGTTAGGAAGATGATGCACCTGGAGAAAGTATGGCAGTTCTATGCCACTCTCTCCTCTCATACTTTACCCTATGCCTATCTTACATGTGGTTGTTTTTGAGCTGTATCCTTTATGCTAAACTGGTGAAAATAAGTAAAGTGTTTTCCTGCGTTCTATGAGTCATTCCATTATCAATCCTGAGAAGGAGGTTGTGGGAACCCCTGATTTTATAGCTGGTCAATATGGGTGGTCCCTAGACCTTGTGACTGGCATCTAAAATGTGGGAAGTCATGTTGGACTGAGCTCTTAACCTGTGGGGTCTGTGATAACTATGAACAGTTGGTGTCAGAATTTAGTTAAATTTTTGAACCCCTAGTGAGTGTCGGAGTGTTGAAAAATTGGTGAGAAAATTCCACACACATTTGCTGTCAGAAGTAGTGTCATAAAGAAGCTTAAAATTGTTATCAGAAATGTAGGTTTAACTGTAAAGGCTCTGGATCACAGAAACATTTGGTTTGGAAAATTAAAAAAAAAGATAAAAAGGCAAGATATGAGAAAGCTTTAATTCCTTCGTGGCGAAGTGTACATCCATAGTATGAAATGATAATTGTGCTGAAATCAGTTCCTAAAGTTAAAAATGCCTTATAGAATTCAAAGATGGATCAGCCAGGCATGGTCGCTCATGCCTGTAATCTCAGCACTTTGGGAGGTTGAGGCAGGTGGATCACATTAAGTCAGGAGTTCAAGACCAGCCTGGCCAACATGGTGAAACGCAGTCTCTACTACAAATACAAAAATTTGCTGGGCATGGTGGCGTGCACCTGTAATACCAGCTACTTGGGAGGCTGAGGCAAGAGAATCGCTTGAACCTGGGAGGCAGAGATTGCAGTGAGCTGAGGTCGCACCATTGCACTGCAGCCTAGGCAAGAAGAGTGAATCTCCATCTCTCAAAAAATAAATAAAGATGGATCCAACTCCTGGTGAGTTGGTTCACTGAAGCCATAAAAAATGTAACTCATAAAAATACATCATCCCTTGGTTATTGTTATAATTATTAGCTAAAATGAAATGAAGAGAGTGCTGGGTTGGGCTTAGATGCTCGGCCAAGCTAAATTTTTTGTTTTTCTGAGCTTTGACCACGAGCTTCAAAGCTTCTCCAAAGGGAAAAAAAAAATTGGATTTCGCAGTCTTCAGAATTATGAACAATAAATTTGTGTTGTTTATAAATTACTTTTTTCCCCAACATAGTAGATTAGAGGCTTTCAGCATGCCTCTCAGACATTTGGAAATAGCAAAATTGTATGTAAAGATAAACACTGTGAGCTTTAATTCAAGAAAGAAAATAAGAATCTACCAGAATAGCAAAAAAATCTCCAGACCCCAGAAAGGAGAAGGTGGGTAACCAACCATTGTGACAGGGTTCAGCTGATAAAGTGAGTGAAAGCCCCAGTACTGGAAAGGGGAAGCCAATCTTCCTCTGTGTCTCACGTTTTTGCTAATGATTCGTACAACTCAGGCCAACGAAGAGTGCCCTGTTTCTCTCAAGCCTGAGAGCTAGATTGGGGAGATGATAAGAGACAGAGAGAGAAAAGCCACCAGAAATAAGTGCAGGCATTTTCCCAGACCTGGGACTGAAAGGAGGATGTCATTTTAAATCTGGGATCACAAAACACCAGTTGCTGTTTAGCGACGTGGCAGTAGCAGCCACTGGAGACATTTAGGCTAGAGATTGGAGTGCTGCTCTACAGCAGAAGGGCCCCTGCAGCCAGAATAGATTGGTAACTATGGAGAGCATCCCAGCAGTAACAGCTGGAATTAGGCTCTCTCCCATCCCAGGACTGGTGCAGGAGGAGAGCTGCAGAGATGATATTTCTCCTGGATGGCATGACTTCCAATCAGGGACAGCTTTACAACCTAGGAAATGTCTGCATTGGCCATTGCTAGGTGCCCCAGGCTGTTCCCTTGGTCAGTAAAGAAAGAGCATCCCAACAGTTCAGAGAAGAAGATCGTAGGTGGTCCCCCCTCCCCTGGAGACTTAACCTTTGGCATGGACCACCTCTCAAACAACAGAGAGTGCAGCTCACCAAAGACCCCCTTGAATAAAAGGAAATATGGGTGTGGTGCCAACTGCTGAATTAGGAAACATTACAGCCTTGGATTGGATTTATAGACGGGGTCATCTCTGGCCCTCCACCCCTTCTGCCCAGAACACTGCTACAGACATGTCAGTGGCTCTTCCTACAGAGCCTCAGGGAGCATGGGCTGAAAGATGTGCTAATTGGGTTCCTCCCGTGGCTCCTTCCCCACCAAAGACTAGTACACAGAAGAAGAGCACTTCTCTGTTACCTCTCCCTCCACTGAAAGTGAGTAAACACAGAATAAGAGCTTCTGCTGGCCCTAACTCTTAAGCACTATCTACTGGTCTGCAGGCCAAATCATAGCTCCAAAGGAGAATACATTGCTACACTAAGCAATGTCTGAGAAAGTCACCTTATGAAGCAATCTGCAACCAAGGAGCCTGTACAGAGCCCTTGACATATGAAAGCACCCAGTAATGAAGCCAATCAATTATATAGAACATATACCACAGTCATACCATCAAGGAAAAACAATGAAAAGTCAAATAGACCCATCTAAATGATATCAAATTTTATAAAGAAGTATCAGCTCCCTCAGATAAAGAGGAGCCAGTGCAAGAGCACTGGAAACACAAAAAGTCAGTCTTCGTCTACTCCAAAGGATCATACTAACTCCTTAACCAGAATGAAATGTCTGAAATTATAGATATAGACAGCAGAATACAGATGGCAAAAAAAAAAAAAAAAAACTCAATGAGATCCAAGAGAACTTTGAAATCCAACACAAAGAAAACAGTATTTGAAAGACGGCATAGCTGTGTTGAGAAAGAACTAAGCGGAACTTCTGTAGTTGAAAAATTTATTATAGAAATTTCAAAATACAGTTGGAAGACTTAACAACAGACTTGACCAAGAAGAAAAAAGAATTTCAGAGCTCTAAGACCAGTCTTTCAAATCAAGCCATTCAGAAAACAATTAAAAAAAAAAAAAAAAAAGAATTAAAAATGAACAAAGACTTTGAGAATTATGGGATTATGTAAAGCAATCAAATGTATGACTTATTGGCATTCTAGAGAGAGAAGAAACAGTAAGCAACTTGGAAAATATATTTGAAGATATAATTCATGCAAAATGTGGACCTCCAATCTTGATAGAGAGGTCCACAGGCAGATACAAGAAATTCAGAGAACTCCTGTGAGATACTATACAAGACGACCATCCCCAAAGAATATAGTAATCAGACTATCCAAAATCAATGTGAAATAAAAAAATCCTAAAGGCAGCTAGAGAAAGGGTTTATATTATCTACAAAGGGAAACTGATTAGACTAACAATTGACTTCTCAGCAGAAACCTTACAAGCCAGAAGAGATTGGGATCCCATATTTAACATTCTTAAAGAAATGTCAGCCAAGAATTTCACATCCTGCCAAACTAAGCTTCATAAATGAAAGAGAAATAAAGTCTATTCTAGACAAGCAATTGCTGTAGAAATGTGTTATCAACAGACCAGCTGTATGAGAGATGCTTAAGGAAATTCTAAATATAAAACCAAAACAACAATACTTATGAAGCAGTTTGCAACCAAGGAACCTGAACAGAGCCCTAGACCTGAAAGCACACATAAGCACACATAGGAAGATAGCCTACATACCCTATAAAGCAACTACACACTTAAGAATATGAAGTACCTAGCTAATGACACTATGGCAGTAGCAAATCCTTTTTTTTTTTTTTTGAGACGGAGTCTGGCTCTCTCGCCCGGGCTGGAGTGCAGTGGCCGGATCTCAGCTCACTGCAAGCTCTGCCTCCCGGGTTCACGCCATTCTCCTGCCTCAGCCTCCCGGGTAGCTGGGACTACAGGCGCCCGCCACCTCGCCCGGCTAGTTTTTTGTATTTTTTAGTAGAGATGGGGTTTCACCATATTAGCCAGGATGGTCTCGATCTCCTGACCTCGTGATCCGCCCGTCTCGGCCTCCCAAAGTGCTGGGATTACAGGCTTGAGCCACCGCGCCCGGCGGCAGTAGCAAATCCTTGCATATCAATATTAACCTTGAATGTTAACAGCCTAAATGCTCCACTTAAAAGACATAGAATGGCAAATTTGATTTAAAAAAATCCTCATCTTTCTTCTGTTTTAAAGAGACCCATCTCACATCTGATGACACTTGTAGGCTCAAAGTAAAGGAGTGTAAAATGATCTGTCATGCAAATCAAAAACAAAAATTCAGGGGTCACTATTCTGATATCAGATAAAACATATTTTAAACCAACAATAGTATAAAAGGACAAAGAACAGCTTTACATAAAGATAAAGGGCTCAATTCAAAAATAATATTTAGCTATCCTAAATATATATATACCCAGCAATGGAGCACCCAGATTCATAAAACAATTACCTCTAGACCTAGGAAATGATGTATGGACACCCACACAATAATAGTGGGGGACTTCAACACCCCACTGATACCATTACACAGATCTTCAAGGCAAAAATCTAACAAAGACGTTCTAGATTTAAATTTGATGCTTAATTAATTGGACCCAGTAGGTGTCTACAGAATACCCCACCCCAAAATCACAGCATATACATTCTTCTTCCCTGCATACAGAATATACTCTCAGATTGACTGCATAGTCATAGAGACAGTCTCAACAAATTCAAAAATATCAAAATTATACCAAGCATATTCTTGGACCACAGTGGAATAAAAATATAAATAAACACAAAGAGGACCTCTCAAAATCACAAGATTATATGGAAACTAAACAATTTGCACCTTAATGACTTTTGGGTAAACAAGAAAATTAAGGCAAAAACAAAACAAAACAAAATTCTTTGAAACAAATGGAAACAAAGACAACATACCAAAATCTCTGGAATGTGGGAAAATAGTGTTATGAATAATTGTTATAGCATTAAATGGGTATATCGAGCAGATACAAAGACTTGAAATTAGCAATCTAACATCACACCTAAAGGAAATAGAAAAACAAGAAAAAACAAAACCCAAAGCTAACAGAAGAAAATAAATAACTAAAATCAGAGGAGAAATAAAGGAAACTGAAATCCCCAAATAACACACAAAAGATCAGCAAAATTAAAAATTGGTTCTTTAACGTATAAGTAAGATTGATAGACCACTAGGTGGATTCACAAAATAAAAGAGAGAAGATCCAAATAAGCACAATTGGAAATGAAAAGGTGACATTACAACTGATCCCACAGAAATACAAAATATTCTCAGAGGCAATTGTCAGGCCTTTGAGCCCAAGCTAAGCCATCATTTCCCCTGTGACCTACACGTATACATCCAGATGGCCTGAAGTAACTGAAAATTCACAAAAGAAGTAAAAATGGCCTGTTTCTGCCTTAACTGATGACATTCCTTGTGAAATTCCTTTTCCTGGCTCATCCTGGCTCAAAAGCTTCCCCCACTGGGCACCTTGTGTCCCCCGCCACGGCCCACCAGAGAACAACCCCTTTTGACTGTAATTTTCCACTACCCACCCAAATCCTATAAAATGGCCCCACCCTATCTCCCTTCACTGACTGTCTTTTCAGACTCAGCCGCCCGTCTGCACCCAGGTGAAATAAACGGCCTTGTTGCTCACACAAAGCCTGTTTGGTGGTCTCTTCACATGGACGTGCATGAAATTTGGTGCCATGACTCGGATCGGGGAACCTCCCTTAGGATAACAATCCCCTGTCCTCCTGCTCTTTGCTCCATGAGAAAGATCCACCTATGACCTCTGGTCCTCAGACCAGCCAGCCCAACGAACATCTCACCAATTTTAAATCAGGTAAGTGTCCTCTTTTTACTCTCTTCTCCAACCTCTCTCACTATCCCTCAACCTCTTTCTCCTTTCAGTCTTGGCGCCATCTGTCAATCTCTCCCTTCTCTTAATTTCAGTTCCTTTCCTTTTCCGGTAGAGACAAAGGAGACACGTTTTATCTGTGGACCCAAAACTCCGTTGCCGGTCATGGACTCGGGAAGACATCCTTCCCTTGGTGTTTAATCACTGTGGGGGTGCCTGTCTGATTATTCACCCATGTTTTATTGGTGTCTGATCACCGTGGGGATGCCTGCCTTGGTCATTCACCCACGTTGTCTTGGTGGCAAGTCAATTGCAGGGACGCCTGCTTTGGCTGCTTATCCACATTGCAACTCAGGGCTGCTCACCCAACCCCTTCTCTCTGTGTCTCTACCCAGCCCTTCTCCACTTTCCTGGGGGGAAAGAATCCTCCAACCCTTCTCTCTGTATCTCTACCATCTTTTCTCTCCACTTTCCTGGGGGTCAAGCACCCCCCACCCCTTCTCCACTTTCCTGGGTATCAAACACCTCCTACTCCTTCTCTCTGTGTCTCTACCCTCTCTTCTCTCCACTTTCCTGGGGGGCAAGCATCCCCAACACCTTCTCCACTTTCCTGGGGGCAAGCACCCCCCACCCCTTCTCTCCGTGTCTCTACCCTTCTCTTTAAACTTGCCTCCTTCACTATGGGCAACTTTCCACCCTCCATTCCTCCTTCTTCTCCCTTAGCTTATGTTCTCAAGAACTTAAAACCTCTTCAACTCTCACCTGATCTAAAATCTAAGCATCTTATTTTCTTCTGCAATACCACTTAACCCCAATACAAACTCAACAATGGTTCCAAATAGCCAGAAAAATGGCACTTTCGATTTTTCCATCCTAAAAGATCTAGATAATTCTTGTCATAAAATGGGCAAATGGTCTGAGGTGCCTGATGTCCAGGCATTCTTTTACACATTGGTCCCTCCCTAGTCTCTGTTCCCAATGCAACTCATCCCAAATCTTCCTTCTTTCCCTGCCACCTGTCCCCTCAGTCCCAATCCTAAGTGTTGCTGAGTCTTTCCAATCTTCCTCTTCTACGGACCCATCTGAACTCTCCCCTCTGTCCCAGGCTGCTCCTCACCAGGCCAAGCCAGGTCTCCATTCCTCCTCAGCCTCCACTCCCCCACCCTATAATCCTTTTATCACCTCCCCTCCTCACACCTGGTCTGGCTTACAGCCTCCTTCTGCGACTAGCCCTCTCCCACCTGCCCAGCAATTTACTCTTAAAAAGGTGGCTGGAGCTAAAGGCATAGTCAAGGTTAATGCTCCTTTTTCTATATCCAACCTCTCACAAATCAGTTAGCATTTAGGCTCTTTTTCATCAAATATAAAAACCCAGCCCAGTTCATGGCTCATTTGACAGCAACCCTGAGACGCTTTACAGCCCTAGACCCTGAAAGGCCAGAAGGCTGTCTTATTCTCAATATGCATTTTATTTTATTTCCGAATCCACTCCCAACATTAAATAAAGCTCCAAAAATTAAATTCCGCCCCTCAAACCCCACAACAGAACTCAATTAACCTCGCCTTCAAGGTGTACAATAATAGAGTAGAGGCAGCCAAGTAGCAACATATTTCTGAGTTGCAATTCCTTGCCTCCACTGTGAAACAAACCCCAGCCACATCTCCAGCACACAAGAACTCCAAACACCTGAACCACAGCTGCCAGGGGTTTCTCCAGAACATCCTCCCCTGGGAGCTTGCTCCAAGTGCCGGAAATCTGGCCACTGGGCCAAGGAATGCCCACAGCCTGGGATTCCTCCTAAGCCATGTCCCATCTGTGTGGGACCCCACTGAAAATTGGGCTGTTCAACTCACCTGATAGCCACTCCCAGAGTCCCTGGAACTCTTGCCCAAGGCTCTCTGACTGACTCCTTCCCAGATCTTCTCAGCTTAGCGGCTGAAGACTGACGCTGCCCGATCTCCTCAGAAGCCCCCTAGACCATCACGGATGCCGAGCTTCAGGTAACTCTCACAGTGGAGGGTAAGTCTGTCCCCTTCTTAATCAATACAGAGGCTACCCATTCCACATTACCTTCTTTTCAAGGGCCTGTTTCCTTTGCCTCCATAACTGTTGTGGGTATTGATGGCCAGGCTTCTAAACCTGTTAAAACTCCCCAACTCTGGTGTCAACTTAAACAATACTCTTTTAAGCACTCCTTTTTAGTTATCCCCACCTGCCCAGCTCCCTTATTAAGTCGAGACTTTTTACTAAATTATCTGCTTCCCTGACTATTCCTAGGCTACAGCCACACTTCACTGTCGCCCTTTTCCCCAGTTCAAAGCCTCCTTTGCATCCTCCCCTTGTATCTCCCCACCTTAATCCACAAGTATAGAATACCTCTACTCCCTCCTTGATGACTGACCAATCATGTACCCCTTACCATCCCGTTAAAACCTAATCACCCTTACCCCGCTCAACGCCAATATCCCATCCCACAGCACACTTTCAAAGGATTAAAGTCTGTTATCTCTTGCCTGTTACAACATGGCCTTTTAAAGCCTATAAACTCTCCTTACAATCCCCCATTTTGCCTGTTCAAAAACTGGACAAGCCTTACAAGTTAGTTCAGGATCTGTACCTTATCCACCAAATTGTTTTGCCTATCCACTCCATGGTGCCAAACCAATATACTCTCCTATCCTCAATACCTCCTTCTACAACCCATTATTCTGTTCTGGATCTCAAACATGCTTTCTTTACTATTCCTTTGAACCCTTCATCCCAGCCTGTCTTCGCTTTCACTTAGACTGACCCTGACACCCATCACCCTTCATCCCAGCCTCTCTTCGCTTTCACTTAGACTGACCCTGACACCCATCAGGTTCAGCAAATTACCTGGCCTGTGCTGCCACAAGGCTTTACAGACAGCCCCCATTACTTCAGTCAAGCCCAAATTTCTTCCTTATCTGTTACCTATCCCAGCATAATTGTCAGAAAAACACACGTTCTCTCCCTGCTGATTGTGTCCGGCTAATCTCGCAAACACCAATCCCTTCTACAGAACAACAACTCCTTTCCTTCCTAGGCATGATTAGGCACTTTCACCTTTGGATACTTAGTTTTACCATCCTGACTAAACCATTGTATAAACTCACAAAAGCAAACCTAGCTGACCCCACAGATCCTAAATCCTTTCGCCACTCCTTTCCATTCCTTAAAAACAGCCCTAGAAGCTGCTCCCACACTAGCTCTCCCTAAGTCATCCCAACCCTTTTTCATCATACACAGCCAAAGTGCAGCGCTGTACGGTTGGAATTCTTACACAAGAGCTGGGACTGTGTCCTGTAGCCTTTTTGTCCAAACGACTTGACCTTACTGTTTTAGCCTAGCCCTCATGTCTGCATGAGGCGACTGCTGCTGCCTTAATATTTTTGGAGCCTCTCAAAATCACAAGCTATACTCAACTCTCTCTCTACAGTTCTCATAACTTCTAAAATATATTTTCTTCCTCACGCCTGATACATATACTTTCTGCCCCACTTCATTACCTCTCAACAAGTCAAACTCATTGCCTTAACTTGAACCCTTACTCTTGCAAAAGGACTGAGTGTCAATATTTATACTGACTCTAAATATGCCTTTCATATCCTGCACCACCAGGCTGTTATATGGGCAAAAAGAGGTTTCCTCACTATGCAAGAGTCCTCATCATTAATTCCTCTTTAATAAAAACTCTTCTCAAGGCCACTTTACTTCCAAAGGAAGCTGGAGTCATTCCCTGCAAGGGCCATCAAAAGGTATCAGATCTCATTGCCCAGGGCAACACTTATGCTGATAAGGTAGCTAAAAAAGCAACTAGCATTCCAACTTCTGTCCCTCATGGCCAGTTTTTCTCCTTCTCATCGGCCACTCCCACCTACTCCCCCACTGAAACTTCCATCTATCAATCTCTTCCCACAGAAGGCAAATGGTTCTTAGATCAAGGAAAATACCTCCTTCCAGCTTCACAGGCCCATTCTATTCTATTGTCATTTCATAACCTCTTCCATGTAGATTACAAACCACTAGCCCATCTCTTAGAACCTCTCATTTCCTTTCCTTCATGGAAATCTATCCTCAAAAAATCACTTCTCAGTGTTCCATCTGCTATTCTACTACGCCTCAGGAATTTATCAGTCCCCCTCCCTTAATGGTCTTTTAAAAACACACCTCACTAAGCTCAGTGACCAACTTAAAAAGGACTGGACAATACTTTTACCACTTACCCTTCTCATAATTCAGGCCTCTCCTTGGAATACTAGAGGGTACAGCCCATTTGAGCTCCTATATGGATATTCCTTTTTATTAGGCCCCAGTCTCATTCCAGACACCAGATCAACTTGAACTGTGCCCCCAAAAAAACGTGTCATCGCTACTATCTTCTGTCTAGTCATACTTCTATTCACCATTCTCAACTACTCATAAATGTCCTGCTCTTGTTTACACTGCCAGTTTACACTGTTTCTCCAAGCCATCACAGCTGATATCTCCTGGTGCTATCCCCAAACCACCACTCTTAATTCCCTCTTAAAGTAAATAAATAACCTTTGCTGGCAAGGCTATGCTGAACCTCCTTAGGCACTCTCTAATTGGATGTCCTGGGTCCTCCCAATTCTTAGTCCTTTAATACCAGTTTTTCTCCTTCTCTTATTCCATTTAGTTTTTCAACTGATACAAAACCGTATCCAGGCCATCACCAATAATTCTATATGACAAATGTTTCTTCTAACAACCCCACAATATCACCCCTTACCACAAAATCTTCCTTCAGCTTAATCTCGCCCACTGTAGGTTCCCATGCTGCCCCTAATCAGACATTGATGGAGTTGAAATAAAGGTCTTAATACAGCACTGTTGTAGATTGGGTAGACTACAGATTGGGTAGACCAAAGGACCCCCTGATGTTCCCTAACACTAAAGATTCCCCAAAAATGTTCACTCTATTTAGCCCAGGTCAGAGAAATTTAAAATGCCAGAAAGTGTTTTACATATTTTAAAGATTACAATGAGAAATTTGACCTGGAGTTTATTGGTGCAATCAAATGTCAGATTAATGATGATAAAAACGGACAAAAGGGCCAGAGTCTCTTGGCTCAACTACTCATTGGGGAAGGAAAATGAATTTCTGGGGCTCCTTTACACAGGAGCCACATGTACTGCCTGTAGTGTGTGACCAAACCCATTGGAAAATCTCTAGCAGGGACAATCATTAGATTGAAAGAATATAGAAATGTAAGGAGTGAGAGAATTAAGAAAGTTACAACATTTAAACAGATTGTTCCTTCTTTACTTGAATGTTTTTTTGGGAATTGATATTATGTCTAACTGGGAAACACTTTCCCTACCTAGTATTGCAAAAAACAAAATTTGTTAATAAAGTCTTAATTGCAAAAACAACATTTGTTAATAAAGTGTTGCAATAGTCTTTATGTGAAAGAATCGTGCCTATTTTACCTGAATGTATTTTGGCGATGGACATTCTGACTGACTGGGGGAATAATTCCAATACCCCATGTTACAAAACTGAAGGCTTTTGTGGGATGTATTAAGATAAGACATGTCAATACCCATTAGAAGAACATTCTTCTGGGTTTGAAGGGTAATTGGAATCTACTAGTGGATATCCTGGTATCCTTGCTTGAAGTGGCCACAGGGGTCCATGAAATGAGTGGATGTTGGGGGGCTGCGGCAATTCAGAGATGGTTGAATCTGGATATATTTCTCTTGTATCTGCTGAGGCACAAAATGTCAATAAGAACTGTTCTGTCTGTCAACAAATGAGAGAGACTACAGATAGTATGTGGCCGATTTCCTGTAAGGCCCCAAACATAGCTGGCAAGTCAAACTGATACCCATAGTAATGGGGGACTACATATGAATCCTGTGAAAAATAGATACTCACTCTGAACTGGGCTTTTCTTACTGGTTGAAGATGCAAATGTACACAGTACTAGAGAAGATTTGAAACAGAATAGATTGCAATAATCTGGACTGCCAAGTCATATTTCTTCAAACCAAGCTACACAGTTTATAGTCCATAAAGTCTGGCAATGAGCAGTGGTAGATTCTCCTAGAAGTAATACTTTGGTAGAGAATTGGAAGAAGCAACTGAAAGACTGGTTGTCTAACACAAGGGGGAAATGTAGGAATGAAGGACTAGCTTAGATGACTTCACAAGTATATGCTCACACTGAACATGAGAAACACTAAAGGAATGTCCCCACTAGACAATTTCCTATGTTTTTTTTGTTTTGTTTTGTTTTGTTTTGTTTCTGGGTATGGGGTAGGGAAGGATGCTGGTATGACTATACAATTCTTCCCATGGTACAAACATGTTGGCATGATAACTATGCTTTTTTTTCTTTCTTCCCCATACCACACCAACTTTCTTTTTCATCCCTGTTGCAGGTCCAGGGCTGCAACTACGAGGGCTAGAAACAGAGATGATTCTTAAGAAAGAAACTGTAACTGCAGTCATATATCACTTAACAATGAGGATACCTTCTGAGAAATGTCTTAAAAGGCTATTTTGTCATTGTGCAAACATAACAGAATGTGCATACACAAATCTAGATGGTACAGCTTAATATCCACCTAGATTATATGATATAGCCTATTACTTCTATGCTACTAATCTGTATAACATGTTACTGCACTGAATCCTGTAGACAATTGTAACATAATGGTAGTTTTTTGTGCATCTAAACATATCTAAACATGGGAAATGTACAGTAAAAATACAGTATTATAATCTTATGATACCACCATCACATATGTGGTCAGTTGTTGAGTAAAGCATCATGCACTGCATGACTGTTTATGTTTACATGTTAATGCCAGAATTCTTAAGGACCTGATAGTGTGGACTGTGCATTCACCTTATGTGCAACCGTGGAAGTGAGAGTAAATCCTGCTGTGTTGCTTAGTGGTCAAGATATCCCATTAGTTGCCTATGTAACACTATCCTATATAAATGTCTATAAACTGCAGGGCAGAAATTTACTAGACTAGTATTGCTGGCTGCAATCTGGACTAATACAGTGGCTGAACTTAATGTTGTTTCCAAAGGAGGAAAAGTTTGGGTATAAACGGGCAGAAGGAAGAGATGCAGGTGAGAATAAATACATGAATAAATGAGTCTTGTAATTAGTGAAATGAATATTATATTTGTGTCTTGAAATAGGCTCAGTGCAAGAGATGATATAGTCTCTTAGCTCAATTATACCAGATGCCAGAAAGGGTTAAGTTACATATTTCTGAGACTATTCCTGCTTGTGGAAGCTGTGACTAGATCAAATAGAAACCAACAAACCTGAGAGGCCTCACCCTGGGAGACATATTCATATAACGGAATGATTGACTGGGCTAATTATTAATTAGTGAGTGAGAATCTAGTAATATGACAGTATCTTTCAAATTTTATGATTCTTTTGCTATAAGGGAGCCATGGTCAAAGACCAACAAGTGGTCTGTGGCAAAATAAAAAATATATATTTGGTCTTTGATCCCAGTTTCTGGCACACAGCTTCTAAAACCCTTGGAATTTTCTGAGTTACAGCAATTAGTTACTTTCTTCATAATGATTTCCTTTGGATTATATTTGAGTCTATGCTAATGGGTCTCCTAGATCACCTCAGGATGGAGGCTGATTATAAGAAAGACCAAACATGCTTAGAGGATGAAAATTTTAGCCTCACCCCCTAACCTCCAAGGAAATATGGGGATGGAGATTGGGTTACAAAAACTCTTGAACAAGAAAATTCTGGGTTGGTGAACACATTGATATAATGGGAAGGTGTCATTCCAGGAAAAGGTATGGAAGCTCCGTACCCCCACATCCACATCCCTTTCCCTACGCATTTCTTCCACTTAACTATTTCTCAGTTGTATCCTTGATAATAAACTTGTAAATGTAACACACACACACAGACACACACACACACACTATAATATATTTGGCACATAATCTTAGATCATGTGTGTGACTACATGTAAAGACATTAAAAAATCATATTTCTAATCTTTTTTCTCATTTTCACCCACCTCCCTATTGAAAATTTGTTCAATGCAATAAAAATAGTTTTTGCTCAGTCATAATGGATTGCAAATTATAGGAAAAATTTATGTCTTTATTAAATTAAAGCTTCTAAATAATTTGTTTTGCGTTATTGATGCTTTATTTCTAAAGTACTCTGAAAATTTTAAATTTACCAATATACCCTTAAGGGTTTTTTTTCTTGTGATTTTCAGTTGGCATTTCTAATAACTGTTTTATTGGACTTTACTTTCTGCATTGTTACAGATTACATTTAGCATTTTCATGCAGATACTACGTCACCAAATGAAGATAATGCTAAAAGATGAAATTTGCACATGGAGAGCTGTAAGAAACAGTATATTTCCTGTAAAAGAAGAAACTGAAATTGCAGGGCTCTTTGTCCTGTCTCTCACACCTGACAGTTCTGGGTATGACTTTGTGATTAGCAACATTTTTTCCCTAAAGGATTAACATTTAGTGACACTATTCTGGCCTGACTTCAGTTATCTCATTAGAAAAAGATGATTCAAGAAAGCTGAATATATGTCCTCTAATGTTTAAGTTTCCTAATTAAAAATAGGAGTGCCGATTCAGGAGAGAAAAGCACTGTTGAGGGAGTAGTTTCTTACTGTTTAGGATTGCTTTTGGCCATAAATAAAACAACATCTCATCATATAACATAAGAAGTAAAGTCTTTATTTTTCTTTGTAATCAAGAAATTCAGCTCATCTGGCTGCTTGAAGATACAGCATGGGCCCAGGTTTCTTCCACATGTTTTCCCAATATCTTTATCATGTGGCTATCTTTCTTATGGTCAGAATTTAGTTTCTGTGCCTTCATTCTGTCTGCCAGGCAGAAAGAAGGGAAAAGGAGAAAAGCACGATGGCCCAAACATTTAACTTTAAAGCCAGTGGTATTTTATTTGTGAATAAAAGCACTCCCCAGGAACTTCTGCCTATATCTGATTGATCACAATTGCTTCACAAAAGCACTCATAGCTACAAAGGAGCAGGAGAAGGTAAACTATTTAAACGTATGTATTGTCTGCCACCTGAATAAAATTAGGGTTCACTTAGCAAGAAAGAAGAGAATAGATATTAGATAAGCAGCTAGCAGTTTCTACTTAAGTACAATTAAAAAATACTTGTTGAATAAATTGAAGTTGAAGGCTCTCTGAATTAGTTGCATTTAACATTATTTTAGTTTTTATTTTTTTCTTTTGTTTTCCAGGTTTTCTTTTTTGCAAGTACAAGCTATATTCTGAGATATAGATGTTAAATAGAGAATAAAAATATTGTCTCTGCTTACAAGAAATATTTTGATAAACCTAAAGTAGTTTGGAATTCCAAACAAAAAAGAATAGGTAAACTGCTTTCTAAAGAATATAGTTCCTGTTAATTTATGTTCCAATACAAACATTATTCTCTTCAGGAGAAATTCTGGTAAATTAAAAATTTCTATCACATGGTAGACTATCTTTAAAACCATGATATTTAGAACAAAATGTCCTACTATATGTATGTCTGGCCAGAAGGAGAGCAGAATTATCCATTCTTCTAAAGACATTATATATCTATTGTTTTAGGCTGAGATCAAGGTAACATTCTTTTGGCAACCAATCATGTAGGTAACAATTTCAGTCAATTATGACCTTTAGGTTGTTTTTTGTTTGTTTTTGAATTCACTTTTGTTGTATCCTGTCTTTCTTATGCAATGCCTATATAAGTATTTACCTCACCCAATTGTAGAACTTTATATTTTTACTTGTAAAAGTTAATCCTGTCATATACGTTGTATTATTATAGTCCTAAAATATATTCACATTTTGATTTTCTAATCCAGAGTATTATTAATTGTCTTTGCCATGTCTCTTCATAGACATCATCTAAGTCACTGATAAAATATTAGAAGAAAACATAAAATGGGGGTAAAGACTGTCTGGCACTCTAGGGAAACCTTGGGTCTATCCATCCATGAATCAAACCCCTTTGGATGATGTGTGTAATTTTATGGACTCGTATAATGGTTATTTCATTCAGTCTTCATTTTCCTACATTGTGTAGACTATTACACACCTTTGTGATTTATTTTCTCATCACAAGATATATCTTTCTGATTTCCATAATCAATCAGGACATTATTTTTTTACTAAGAAAGCAAATACAAGCTAGTATATATTTAGGATGAACAAGTCTAGAGATCTAATGCACAACACGAGAACTATAGTTAATAAAATTATACTATATTTGGGATTTCTACTAAATGAGTAAATTTTAGCTGCTTTTGCCACAAAACAGAGGGTAAACATGTGAGATTGTAGATATGTTAATTTGTTTCACTATTGTAACCATTTCACTTTCTTTATGTGTATCCGTAATATCATGTTGTATACCTAAATTATACACAATAAGATGTATGTTTTAAAAAAAGAAAGAAAATATATGTAATCTGTTGGCTATTTTTTTAACTCACGTTGACTCACAATAATCACTGTTTCTTTTTCTAAATATTAACAGTTCATTTATGTACAATATTTCTTATTTATTTATATTGTTATATAATTTTATTTTGTAATATTTTATTTTTATCCTTTAATATTAAAAAATAATGCTCTTTATCAAATCATTCATCCATCTTATCCAGTTTTTACCATATTAAATTGTGAAAATGTTGTGTATATTTCAAAACTGCTTCAAATCTCTGTTTTCCCAGAGTCATAAACACTGACTTGTCTCAATTCCATGGGCAGATTTTCATGTTGAATTTGGTGAGGCTCTTCTTCAGGGACTACCTGTGGAGAAGGAGTGTGTGGGAGACTATTGTTTTATCTATTCTTTGAGTCTTTTCCTAATAAATAACTTAATTTTAAGTGGTTTATTATCACTTACTTAAAACAATTAAAATACTTAATTTTATGATAATTATTAATATGTTAGTACATAACTCTGCCATTTTATTGTTTGTTTTCTTTTTGTTTCTTCTATTTCTCTTTCCTCTGTTTGTTTTTTCTTGCCTTCCTGTGAATTGTATGAATATCTTTTGGGATTTCTTCTTAATTTATTTACAGTGCTCTTGAGTATCACTTTGTATAGCTTCTCTACTGGCTGCTCTTGGTATTACAACATTCATCATACATGTGATATAATTTACTAACATCAAAATGTAGTACTTTGAATAAAGTGCGAACCCTTACTTTCATTTATCTTCCTTTACCATCTCTTCTTCTACATAGTATTGTCTCAAGTATATAATAGTGTTATAAGTTTTTCAATGATCTTAATTGTCAGGTTCCTTTCTGCATTTGTATGTGCTGTAGTTTCTGCCTGGCTTGTTATTCCTTTCCCTCTTTGCCTAGTTAATGTCTGGTCATCCTTCTTATATTGATTATATTGTTTTCTCACAGACACGTATCCTGATCTGCTTGCCTCAGGAAAACCCAGGGAACTAAAGGATCTCAAAGTTTTCTCTTTCAGCAAATGTCATAAATTTTTAACATCTGTAAAGTGACTACTTGGTTAATGGCTTTCTCCCCTACTAAAATGTATGCTAATATAATCAAATACCATATATTGTTTTGTTCCCTCATGTGTCGCTAGCACTTAGTACTTTTCTTGACACATAATACTTAACCAGAAAGTAGTTACTGAATGAAGGAATAAGCCTCTCTGGATTGTGGTCTTCTCATCTGAATTACTGACGTACAATTCATTATTTTTTAATTTGTAATGAAGATTAAAGGAGATTATGTATATGAAGATGCACATAAAATATTTAGAAAAGTGTAAAGAACAGACAGCAGCTATTATTATTGATAGATGAAAGGAAATTGTGATACGAATGTATTGAATTAGAAAATCAATACTATATGCTATGAATGTGAGGAGCTTACAGGTCATTTAAGTTAAAAAGTCAACAAGCATCCGAGCTCAGTGGCTCATGCCTGTAATCCCAGCACTTTGGGAAGCCAAGGCAGTCGGATCACTTAAGGTCAGAAGTTCGAGACCACCCTGGCCAATATGGTGAAACCCCGTGTCTACCAAAAATGCAAAAATTAGCTGGGCGTGGTGGCGCGTGTGCGTGTGTCTGTAGTCCCAGCTACTCAGGAGGCTGAGGCAGAGAATGGTTTGAACCTGGGAGGCCAGGGTTGCAGTGAGCTAACGTCGGGCCAGTGCACTCCAGTCTGGGTGACAGAGGGAAACTCTGACACACACACACACACACAAAAGTCAAGAAACTGGTCTATAATGTTCAACTGGCAAAAAGTGTAGAGACCTGTATTTTGAGTTTACAAAGTGAAATCGCAAGAGACTTCAGCTTTGATTTTAGTCTTCAGAATGCATCGGTTATTTTGGAAAAACGTAAGACATTTGTAGAATTGTTTAGGTATGTTTGATCATTTCTGTAATTTTTTGATTTTTCTACATTTTGTTAGTTCATTTTTTCTTCAGGTTTGGTTCATTCTTAGCCATTTTTGCTTGCTCTGCACTACTTGGGATATTGGGATATTTGGAATGAAGCTTAAAATATCCAACACCTCAGGGTTCAACTCATACCTTTGTGTTGTGGACTAAAAATCTGAGACATTTAAAATATTTAAAAAGTAAAAATTTCTAAACAGGTAGATAAGGCATACCTGTATGAAAATAAAAATTTAGAGTACAATATCAAAATGTTTAAATAATTCAGATCATAAAATTGTATTTCTTCTGATTAAATTTCTTTGATTCACATTAGTAAATATTCAATCACAAAGGTTTACTATGGAAAAATCAAATAATACATAGACAAGACTATTGGAGAACATAAGAGAATGCCACATTTTCACACACAAAGTCTCTGTTAGCCCCTTGGTGCATATTTTCTTGTATAGTTGTCTCTATCTGTGATCAAAGACTTTATAAGTGCTTATTATTTGCCAAGCAATGTTTTAGGGACTGAGAATATAGAGTCACCAAAATAGAAAGAACTCTTTGCCCCCATTTGGTTTATATTCTAGAGACAAAAAACAAATTACATGCATGTTATTACACATGATGACGAGTGACATAAATAGAAACAACTAGAGTAAAGTGATTGAGATACATATAAGATTGGGTGGTAGGTTTTTTAGCTAGGGTTATAATGTAGTTTGGATATTTGTTACCACCCATATCTCACTCAGGAAGGTCCAAGCCATAAGCCTTGGCAGCTTTCATGTTGTATTAGTTAGTTTTCACACTGCTATAAAGAGATACCCAAGACTGGGTAGTATATAAAGGAAAGAGGTTTAATTGACTCACAGTTTCACATGACTGGGGAGGCCTCAGGAAACTTACAATCATGGTGGAAGGTGAAGGAGAAGAAAGGCATCTTCTTCACAAGGTGGCAGGAGGGAGAATGAATGCAGGAGGAACAACCGAACACTTATAAAATAATCGGATCTCGTGAGAACTCACTCACTATCACGAGAACAGCATGAAGGAACCGCCCCCGTGATTCAATTACCTCCACCTGGTTTCTTCCGTGACATGTGGGGATTATGGGGATTTTAATTCAAGGTGATATTTGGGTGGGCACATAAAGCCTAACCATATCACATGTGATTTTAAGCCTGCAGGTGCACGGAGTGCAAGAGTGAAGGAGGCTTGGCAGCCTCTGCCTAGATTTCAGAGGATGTATGAGAAAGTCTGGGTGCCCAGGCAGAAGCCTGCTCACGGAAAACCTCTACTAGGGCAGTGCAAAGGGGAAATGTGGGACTGGGGCCCCCACACAGAGTTCCAAATGGGGCACTGCCTAGTGGAGCTGTGAGAAGGGAGCCATCATCCTTCAAACCCCAGAATGATAGAATCACTGGCTATTTGCATCTTGCTCCTGGAAAAGTAGGCACTCAATACCCTGTGAGAGCAATATTAAGGACTGAACCCTTCAAAGCCACAGGGTTGTAGCTACCCAAGGTTTTAGGAGGCTACCCCTTGCAGTAGTGTGCCCTGGATATGGGACATGGAGCCAAAGGAGATTATTTTGGAGCTTTAATATTTAGTGACTGCCCTGCTGGGTTTTAAACTTGCGTGGGGCCTGTAGCCGCTTTCTTTCTGCTGATTTCCCTTTTTTGGAATGGAGGTATTTACCTGATGCCTATACACCCGTTGTATGTTGGAAGTCAATAACTTGTTTTTGATTTTATAGGCTCATAGGTGGAAGGGACTTGCTTTATTTCAGATGAGAGTTTGGACTTTGGAATTTTGAGTTCACATTAGAATGAATTAAAAGTTGGGGGACTGTTGGGAAGATACATTGTATTTTTGTAATGTGAGAAGGGCATGAGATTTTGGGGGGCCAGGGGCAGAATGATATCATTTATATCTTTGTCCCCACTCAAGTCTCGTGTTGAAATATGATCGTCAATGTTTGAGGTGGGTCCAAGTGGGAGGTGTTTGGGTCATGAGTGCAGATCTCTCATGGCTTGCTTCTGTTTTTGCAATAGAGAGTACTCATGAGATCTGTTTGTTTAAGTGTGTGGCACCTCCCCCCTGCTCTGTGTTTCTCCTGCTTTTGCCATATAAACTGCCTGCTCCTGCTTTGCCTTCCACCATGAATAAAAGCTCATTGAGGGCTCCACAGAAATCACACAGATGCTGGCACCATGCTTCGGGTACAGCCTGCAGAAACATGAGCCAGTGAAACCTCTCATTTGTATAAATTAAACAGTCTTAGATATTTCTTTATATCAATGAAAAAACAGGCTAATACAGATGGTCAGGGAATACCTCTTTGATGAGGAGATATTAGAGGATTTTTGAAATTTTAAAGAAAGCCATATCTGGATTCCAGGAAGAATGACAAATTAGTCAACTTCTCCTTCGAATTGCTTCTGTGCTATTCCAGTTACACATCTATGAATTCAGGGAATGTTTGAGATATACTGCAGTTGTACTTCAGACTGTGAACTTTCTCTAGGCCAATTATGGAAAGGGTGCTTCATTTCATTTTTTGTTTATGTAACAGGTCATTTTATGATAAAATGATAGGGATGAAGCCATTTTTAACTGATGTTCCTTATCTGTCATTTTTTTTGTCATTTATTTATTCAAAGCTTATTTTCACTTTCTATATACTAGTTATTATACTAGGTACTGGAGATTCAGAGAAAACTAACATTGTAAATGTTCTCAAGAAACTCTGCTTATCGAGAAAAACATACATTTACACAAATAAATGTTATACAATCTTAAAGTTGCTCTAATACAAGTTGCACAGAAGAGTGGGTGATCAGCTCTGTTAGGTATCAGCATCAGTAACAGCAATATAGAAAAGTTGATATTTGATCGAAGTTTTAAAAGATAAACAAAAATTCTCCATTTAGATAACGATGTGGAGGAATGAATTAGAGTCAGATAGGTTAGTATGTAAAAAGGCATGGAAGTAGAAACATGGCATGTTCTGGGAGCTGCAACTAGTTTGACAGGGCAAGCAAAGAAGTAAGAAGAAATTACATTTCTCCCCTATCAGAATGTCAGTTCTATGAAGGCAAAAACAAATGTCTACTTCCTCACTGATGTATTTCAGGCACCTAGAAAAGTTTCCATACCACAGTAGGAGTTCATTAAATTGAACAATTAAATGAAGTTAAAGAGGCAGGTTTGTGCCAAGTCTTGAAGGGCTATTTATTATTCATAACGTACATAATGCATTTTGACCTTTACTCTCAAAATATTTTTTCCGTTTTTTAATGTTTTCAGGGATTTCAGGAAATAAATATTCATGATTTGCATAGTCTACATTTTAAAATGTATCCATATTCATTATTGCTACAGTCCTGTCAATATTAGTTTTTAAAGAAATAAAACTCAAAATGAAGAAACTCTCAATGAAAGCGACCACCCCAACTTCTTGAGTAACACATAAACCTAGTCAAAGCATAATTACATATTGCCTGACTCCCCCAAAAAATATTTTCCAGCCTTTGGAGTAGCTTGGTCAACAAATCAGCCCAGCTCACATTTTTCTGAATATTTAATAAATGATAAGTAACAATAATAAAAGCTAAAATTTTGGTTTTATGACACAATTTGAAATTTACACACTTGTAACTCTCATTTAATTTATTTCTGATTATTACCTCTTCCTTTCCCATGAATATTTCTTGGTTAGTCCTTTAATTTAAAGAGATTGTACATACAGAAGAGTACACATGGACATAATTATAATTCCAACTAGATATACAGGTGCACGTCATCCTTCATGTCATTGGAACATTTTCTTACTATAATCCATGGCAAACATGAGATATAAGTTATTATTTCTGCATGATGTTAACAACATCCAAAAGTCATTCACTTTTACTCATCACTCATTTTTTATGCATCAGCAGTTCTTCCTCTATTTTCTGACGGTTTCTAATTTGTAATGTCCAATTTTATATACTTAACACAGTAATCAAGTCTTTAGATAATGAGTATAGAAAGCAAGTTCAACTATTAATATGTTAGATAATTGTTTGACTTACTCATTATGAATGATTCTGAATCTGAGAAGCTCATAAGAGATGCTTACAGGGATGCACAATTTTGATTGACTGTTAGGAGAGTCAAGGATAAAGAAGATATTCATAATAAATATTTTTATTTTTAAATTATTTTTTTTAACTTTTAGATTTAAGGGTACATGTGAAGGTTTATTACACAGGCAAACACATACCATGGGGGTATGCTGTACATATTATTTCATCACCCAGGTATTAAACCCAGTACCCAATAGCTATCTTTTCTGCTCCTCTCCCACCTCCCACCCTCCTCACCCAAGTAGACAGCAGTGTCTGCTGTTTCCTTCCCTGCGTTCCTAAGTTCTTACCACTTAAAACCTCCCACTTATAAGTAAGAACATGTGGTATTTGGTTTTCCATTCCTATGTTAGTTTGCTAAGGATAATAGGCTCCAACTCCATTCATGTTACTCCAAAAGAGAGATCTCATGATTTTCATGGCTGCATATTATTCTATGGTGTATTAATACCACATTTTCTTTATTCAATCTGTCATTGATGGGCATTTTGGTTCATTCCATATCTTTGCTATTGCGTATAGTGTTGCAATGAACATTTGCATGCATGTGTCTTTATGGTAGAATGCTTAATCCTCCTCTGGGTGTATACCCAGTAATGGGATTGTTGGGTCTTATGGTAGTTCTGCTTTTAGCTCTCTGACAAATTGCCATACTGGTTGAACTAATTTACACTCCCACCAATATGAATAAGTGCTCCCTTTTCTCCGCAACCTCACCAGCATGTGCTATTTTTGACTTTTTAATAGTAGCCATCCTGACTGGTATAAGATGGTATCTCACTGTGGTTTTGCTTTGCATTTCTCTAATGATCAGTGATATTGATTTTTTTTTTTTTTTCATATGCTTGTTGGCTGCATGTATGTCTGTTTTGAGAAGTGTCTGTTCATGTCCTTTGTCTACTTTTTAATCTGGTTGCTTGTTTTTCTCTTGTAAATTTGTCTGAGTTCTTTATAGATGCTGGACATTACACTTTTGTCAGATGCATAGTTTGCATATTTTCTCCCATTCTGTAGGTTTTTTATTCTGTTGATAGTTTCTTTGGCTGTGCAGAAACTCTTAATTTAATTAGATCCACTTGTTAACTTTTTCTTCTTTTTGCAATCATTTTTCATGTCTTTGTCTTGAAATCTTTTCCCATTCTTATGTCCAGGATGGTATTGCCTAGATCATCTTCCAGGGTTTTTATAGGGTTGAGTTTTACATCCAAGACTTTAATTTATCTTGAGTTGATTTTTGTGTATGGTGTAAGGAAGGGGTCAAGCTTCAATGTTCTGCATATGGCTAGCCAGTCATCCCAGCATCACTTATTGAATAGGGAATCTTTTCCTCCTTGCTTTTTTTGTGTGTGTGCCAACTTTGTCTAAGATGAGATGACTATAAATGTGTGGTCTTATTTCTCGGCTCTCTATTCTGTTTAATTGATCTGTGTGCCTGTTTTTGTACCGGTACTATGCTGTTTTGGTTACTGTAGCCTTGTAGTATAGTGTGAAGTTGGGTAACGTGACGCCTCCAGCTTTATTCTTTTTGCATGGGATTGCCTTGGCCATTTGGGCTCTTTTTTGGTTCCATATGAATTTTAAAATAGTTTTTTCTAGTTTTTTTTTTTTTTTTTTTTAGTTCTGTGAAGAATATCATTGGTAGGTTGATAGTGATAGCATAAAAACTGTGAATTGCTTTGGGCAGTATGCCCATTTTGATGATATTGATTCTTTCTAACAGTGAGCATGGGATATTTTTCCATTTGTTTATATCTTACCTGATTACTTTGAGCAGCATTTTATCATTATGATTGTAGAGATCTTTCAACTCCTTGGTTAGCTGTATCCCTAGGTATTTTATTTTTCTGTAGCAACTGTGAATGGGATTGCCTTTCTGATTTGGCTCTTGGTTTGGCTATTTTGCGTGCATAGAAATGCTAGTGATTTTTGTTCATAGATTTTGTATCCTGAGACTTTGCTGAAGATGTTTATCAGCTGGAGGAAATTTTGGGCCAAGATTATGGGCTTTTTAAGATATAAAATCATGTAATTTGCAAAGAGACAGTTTGACTTCCTCTCTTCCTATTTGGATGCCCTTTATTTTTTTCTCTTGCCTGATTGCTCTGGCTAGGACTTCCAATACTATGATGAATAGAAGTGGTAAGGAAGGACATGCTTGGCTTGTGTCTGCTTTCAAGGAGAATGCTTCCAGCTTTTGCCCATTCAGTATAATGTTGGCTGTGGGTTTGTCATAATAAAACATATTATTTTGAGGTATGTTCCTTTAATACCTAGTTTATTGAGCGTTTTTAAAGAAAAACATCTTCAAACAAGAATTTTATATCCAGCCAAACTAAGCTTCCTAAATGAAGGAGAAATAAGTTCCTTTTCAGATAAGCAAATGTTGAGAAACTTTATTACCACCAGATGTTCCTTACAAGACATCTTCAAAGGAGCACTAAATATAGAAAGGAGAGACCACTACCAGCTAATACAAAAACACGCTCAAACACACAGACCAGTTTCACTGGAAAGCAACCACACAAGCCAACATAATAGCCAGCTAACAGCACAATGACAGGATCAAATCCTCACATATCAATACTAATATAGAATGTAAACAGGCTAAATGCCCCACTTAAAAGGCACAGAATGGCAAGCTGAATTAAAACAACAACAACAATATCAACAACAATGGTATGTTATCTTCAAGAGACCCATCTCACAAGTAATGACACTCATAGGCTCAAAATAAGCGGTGGAGGAAAATCTGCCAAGTAAATGGAAAGCAGAAAAAAGAAGGGCTTGCAATCCTAATTTCAGACAAAGCAGATTTCAAGCCAACAAAGATCAGAAAAGACAAAGGGTATTACATAATGATAAAGGGTTCAATTCAACAAGAAGTCCTAAATATCCAAAATGTATATGCATCCAACACAGGAGAACCCAGATTTATAAAGCAAGTTCCTAGAAACCTACAAAGGACTCCTAAATAATAATAGTGGGAGACTTCAACACTCCTCTAACAGTATTAGGCAGATCATTGAGGCAGAAAATTAACAAAGATATTCAGGACCTAACCTCATCATTGTACCAAATGGCTCTGATAACCTTTACAGGACTCTTCAGCCCAAAACAACAGAATATACATTCTTCTCATTGTCACATGGCACATACTCTAACATTAGCCATATAATTAGACATGAAAACAATCCTCAAAAAATGTAAGAAAAACTAAATCATACCAAACATACTCTTGGACCAGAGCACAATCAAAATAGAAGTCAAGACTATGAAAATCACCCAAAACCATGCAATTACATGGAAATTAAACAACAAGCTTCTGAATGACTTTTGAGTAAATAATGAAATTATGGGAGAAATCAAGAAGTTCTTTGAAAATAATGAGAACAAACATAAACATACCAGAAATTCTCGGACTCAACTAAGGTAGGGTTAAAAGGGAAATTTATTGTACTAAATGTACACATCAAAAAGTTAGAAAGATATCAAATTAACAACTTCGCTTTTCAACTGAAAGAATTAGAGAAGCAGGAACAAATCAACTCCAAAACTAGCCAAAGTTGAGAAATAACAAAAATCAAGGCTGAACTGAAGGAAATTGAAACATGAAAAACCATTCAAAATATCAATAAATCCAGGAGCTGGTTTTTTGAAAAAAATAAAATAAAATAGGCCACTATCTAGATTAATATATTTTTAAATGGCAGTAAGAAATGTTGAATTCTAATTGGACAAAATCAGTCATAATCATAAGATCATATTAATAGAATTCTACAATTGTAGACAGTGTTCATTCTATTAACACAATTCTACAGAATGAACATCTCAATGAGTAGATTTGACAAGGCGTAGACTTACTTGTACTTATGAATTGTTTTGATAAATTTTTAGCTTCAGCAGATGAAAACATCTTTGTATTTCTTCCTGTACATTGGATTTTAACTAAATGGTAGTTTTTTCTTAAATTTGAAATCAAGTTTTTTGAACCATTATATACAGCCATGCATATGATAATCTGGTCCCCCTACATTTGGAGGATCAGAAAATTACAAATTACAATGTGATAACTAATGAAAAGTAAAAAGGCCTCTACTTTGAATGAATTATGTTCAAGTACATTAAAATCAGGAAAATAATAACAGCACATAAGCATACATGAATAAAAGATTGTTTTATAATAATGAAAAGAACACGTATTACCTAAAATATCCATTGTGTATCCATGCTGTCAATCCTAAGTTTCTAAAATACACTTTATTTACTCACCAAATGATTTTCCATCATTTCTTTAAAGGGGCACTAAAAAGGAGTCAAACAAAATTTGGCATTTGGGAGGGGTATAAATTTCAATTCTGAGCTGAGTACAAAGTTCTGAAACTCAGAGCAAGGATAAACAGTTGCAAACAATTCTGAGAAGCTAATTCATTACATTCGTTCAAAGCAAGTTTTCAATTACAGTGTAAATTACATCACAAATATTGTGGCATAGACTAGTAAACTAGATGTCTATTTACAGTTTTCTACTGAAGCAATAAACCTACCATCTAAAAAATCAGACATGTGAAACACACTGCTTATTCATTTAAAAATGTTATTTTATTCATTTAGAGAGAATATTGTGAAAAGTTTTAAACTTAAAACTGCAAATTTAGGCTGGGCGCAGTGGCTCACGCCTGTAATCCCAGCACTTTGGGAGGCCGAGGTGGGTGGATCATGAGGTTAGGAGATCTAGACCATCCTGGCTAACACCGTGAAACCCAGTATCCACTAAAAATACAAAAAATTAGCCGAGTGTGGTGGCACGCACCTGTAGTCCCAGCTACTCCAGGGGCTGAGGCAGGAGAATCCCTTGAACCCAGGAGGGGGAGGTTGCAGTGAGCCAAGGTCATGCCACTGCACTCCAGCCTGGGCGACAGAACAAGACTCCATCTCAAAAAACAAACAAACAGAAAACTGCAAATTTAATGGAGTTACAATTCTAAAACTTCAAATGACTATTGATACATGGCTGTATTAAATACTTTCTTCTTTATTAGAGTATCTTGTCTGAAGTTCCTTACCCCAAATATATTTAATTAACTTGTCACTTTATCTTAACACATTTGATCAAATTCTTACAATTATTACAGGCCACAATTCACTGACAATTTTGAGAATGTGCATTTTGAACAATAAATACATTTCATAATTTAGTTACACGTCATTTAACACACACACATCAATCTGTTGTGTAAATGCTATTTGATGATAATGGCAATAAATTATTTGTGCAGACTTAACACTTCATCCTGAGGCTGGACAGGTAGTCAAGGAAGTCACTACGTCCTCAGGACACAACAACCATGTTGACCACATCATCAACACAATAAAACTCAGCATTCACATTGTAGTCCAGCTCATTCAAGAAAAGCTAGCTCTAGTAGAGAATTTCCCCTTTAGAGAGCATTTTGATTTTTACTTGTCCTGAGACTGATGTTTTTCTCATTATAATAGTATAAAACACACTCTTGGGTGAAGATTTAAGATTAAAATTTAAATCTGTCTCATTAGCATCTGGGACCACCCAGAACATGCTTACTTACTGGCCACACCTCTTGCTGCCCCCATATAAATAACCAGGAAACTGTCCCAATAAAAGGAGTCTCCTTAGTGCCCGTCTTTGCTGTCTCATCTTTAGTAGCAGACCACCCTGAATCCTTTTTCAGGCTGTACTGCCTATTCTGTACCTAGCTTTCAGGATACGCTTTCTCTTTTGCAATAAATTGCTCTATGCTGCATCTCCTTTGCTATGTGCCTCTTATTTAAATTATTTTGAAATAAAAAGACAAGAACTGAGGTTTCAGAACAGCCATCAACAATCCCACAACGGCTATATTGAAAATGAAATACAATTCATAATACACGTTTTATAAAATGTTACTTTAAATCAGACTTCCAAGTGGGATTTATTTAAATTTTCTCAAGTTACGTTTTTCAGTAACTTCACTTCTCCAGGGCCAGAACAATTGTAATTCATTTTCATATTATTTAGTGTAAATGGCATGCAATTCTCTTAATTCACATGTAATTCATGATGAAAACTTTTTTCAACTAGATAAAAAGCATAATAATATAAAGTTAGTTTTTAAATCAGATTTTTTTTAGTGTTTAGTTTTTGTGGGCACCAAGTAGGTGTATATATTTATGAAGTCAGTTTGCTTTTTTATTTAATTTTATTTTTCTATAAATCAGTGAGGTACAGGTAGTATTTGGTTACACGAGTAAGTTCTTTAGTGGTGATTTGTGAGATTTTGGTGCACCCATTACCTGAGATGTATACACTGCACCATATTTGTAGTCTTTTATCCCTCGCCCCCTCCTACTCTTCCCCCCAAGTCCCCACAGTCCATTGTATCATTCTTATGCCTTTGCATCCTCATAGATTAGCTTTTAATAATCAGTAATATTTTTTGCTAAGGCTTGTAACTAAGGGTTAATAATTGATTTTAATATATACTGGAGGAGTTGGGAAAATTCTCAACAAATATCTTATGAACATTTGTGAACAAGACAGAATGTTTTTTCTATGATGGTATTACTCTTTTTTTAAGTAGAAATGAATATCTGCAATTCATGTGGAAAACCAGTGTTCTTTGTAAGAAATGAAATTGCACCATAAGCATAAATTAGAAAAAAAATGTATTATTTTGTGGGATTAGTAGTCTGTTTTAAGAGGCATGTCAACTTTTTTTTTTTTTTTTTTTTCTTTTTTTTTTTTTTTGAGACAGAGTCTTGCTCTGTTGCCCAGGCTGGAGTGCAGTGGCGCATCTTGGCTCACTACAAGCTCTGCCTCCTGGGTTCATGTCATTCTCCTGCCTAAGCCTCCTGAGTAGCTGGGACTACAGGCGCCCACCACCACACCTGGCTAATTTTTTGTATTTTTTTAGTAGAGATGGGGATTCACCATGTTAGCCAGGATGGTCTCAATCTCCTGACCTTGTGATCCACCTGCCTCGGCCTCCCAAAGTGCTGGGATTACAGGCGTGAGCCACCGCACCTAGCCATCAACTTTTTTTAAAACGATAATCCTAAGTTTATATTTTTAAGCATTTTAAGTTGATATCATAATAGACACCATGCCTTTATAAATGTAAGCTATGACAATAGGCTATCCCTTTAAGAATAGAGCAGCCTTTCAGATGTTCATGTGACATTATTCAGCAATATAATTTTAATACAAATAGTTTTTAAATTTTTTGAGTGTTATTCTAGTCAGAAAGAAAACATTTAAAATATATTTGATTCAAAATAAAATAAATAATTTTTTGCAGCATTTTCTTTTTGTCTTTTCTTTGTTTTTGTTTTTTTGAGATGAAGTCTCACTCTTGTCCCCCAGGTTGGAGTGCAATGGTGAGATCTTGGCTCACATCAATCTCCTCCTCCCAGGTTCAAGAGATTCTCCTGCCTCAGCCTCCCGAGTAGCTGGGATTACAGGTGACTGCCACCACACCCGGATAATTTTTGTATCTTTCATAAAGACAGGGTTTCACCATATTGGCCAGGCTGGTCTCGAACTTCTGACCTCAGGTGATCCCCCTGCCTCGGCCTCCCAAAGTGCTGGGATTACAGACGTGATGAGCCACCACGCTTGGCCTTGTGCAGCATTTTCTAATCTGAATGGTTTTCCCACATGAATAAAACTATACTGCTTTAAAATGTTTCTCTCGATTCAGAAATTACATCTGCATACTTAGATTCATTCTTGCCATTAGAAATATAATATTAAGCAGATTTTTGAGACAGAGTGTTTGGAGATATTATAAAGTTTGGACACCAGAGCCTCAAGAATTATGTACAGTCAGTGCAACAAAAGCAAGAAAATCTTTTTCTCTTTATTTTGTAAAATTCAGTCTTATTTACTTAATACATGTATGAACTCTAAATTTTATCTGAAAAGAAAAAGTATTAATGCAAATGTATCCAATGTTCTCTATGATGTGGCCCAGACTCATTGACAAAACTCCCTTTTAACTTTCTTTTATTTTGAAAATGATGGGTATTTTTATAAATCAGAAGAAATGTGGCAAAGACCAGTGTTGTTTTATATTCTTTATTGTATGGAAGAATTTAAATTTTCCTACCATGTAAACTTTCTAAGTTGGAAATAGTTATGTTAAAGTGAGAGAGGAAGAGTGAGCGAGGGAGAGTGAGAGAAAGAGAAAGATTGTACATATTACCAGTCAGATAAACCTACAATAGATTAAATATAAACTCATGCATTAGCATGGACATCAGCTTTCCTGAGAACATAGAGTGTGATTTATTTATGCATATCTTTGGTTACTGAAAATCTCCTTTTTTCAAAAAAAATAAATAAAAATAAAAAATAAGGACTGCTGTCTTTCTTTAATTTCCCTTTTTTTATTGTTTTGCCTCCATAATGCCTGAAATGAAGTCATTTCCACTGAGTTATCTTAGACTACCCATAAATTAGGTAATGAAAACAAATAAGCAAAATCCCATATAAAGCACATAGCATTAATAGTCAAAAATAGCAAAATTTTCTGAGTTGAATACTAATAAACTTCTATATTTCCAACTTCAATTTGAATTTACTAGATGCCTGGTTTGTGACAGAGATTGCTTATTGTTTTTACATTGTTATTTAACTTACTGAAAGTATGTTAGAGAAAAAACATAAAAAGTTTAATTAAACAGTCTCATTTAAGCAAAAATATTTTCAGTTAATAACTTCTCAAATATTTTCTTTTTGGGCTTATCTATAATCGGATTTTTAAAAAATTTTTTCTATTATGAACATTTTTATGTTTCTTCAAGACTGACCTGCCAATTTAAAACCTGCCAAGGTCCTCATATCTTACACCATCAGGACCATTCTTTCTTGGTTAATGGAAAAATTTGTTTTAAGTGGATGATCATATAAAAATATAAATATGCATATGTGTATGCAAGAACTATAATTAAATATTTTATTTTACCTTAAAATATATAAATACCCATTTGTGTATCAACCTATTAGTGTAGTTTCTAGGTAGCAAATAATTTCAAGTATGTTGAGTTAACAATTTCAGGGGTAGCCAAGCAAGGATGAAGACATCAGAAGATCCCAGGCAAAGGACAGGCATGGTGACTCACGCTTGTAATCTCAGCACTTTGGGAGGCTGAGGTGGGTGGATCACCTGAGGTCAGGAGTTCGAGACCAGCCTGGTCAACATGGTGAAACCCCATCTCTACTAAAAATACAAAAATTAGGTGAGTGTGGTAGAGCGTGCCTATAGTCTCAGCTACTCGGGAGACTGAGGCAGAAGAATCACTTGAACCCGGGAGACGGAGATTGCAGTGAGCCCGAGATCGCCCCACTGCACTCCATCCTGGGCGACAGAGCAGGACTCCGTCTAAAAAAAAAAAAAAATTCCCAGGACAGTCAACACTGGCCATGAGCAATCTTTCACTTTTATTATTTCTCAGTATACAACAGTATGAAAAAAACAAAATTTCATTGAATTTCTACTTCATTGGTATTGTATAAAATATATTCCCAAAGCTCTATGATTTCCTATTACAATTATTATTTTTTTTTGAGACAGAGTCTTGCTCTGTTGCCCAGGCTGGAGTGCAGTGGCACGATCTCAACTCACTGCAAGCTCCGTCTCTGGGGTTCAAGTGATTCTCCTGCCTCAGCCTCCCTAATAGCTGGGACTACAGGCACGTGTGATCATGCCTGGCTAATTTTTCGTATTTTTAGTAGAGACAGGGTTTCACCGTGTTAGCCAGGATGGTCTTGATCTCCTGACCTCATGATCTGCCCGCCTCGGCCTCCCAAAGTTCTGGGATTACAGGCATGAGCCACCGTGCCCAGCCTCCTATTTTAATTTTTTAGTGCCAAAAAGTTACCAAATAATCTTACTGTAGTCTTTCCAGATTTTTGTGATTATTTTATTCAGTACTTTTCAAATTTCTCACAAACACCTTATTTTATTTTTTATTTTTATTTTTATTTTTGAGACGGAGTCTCCCTCTGTCGCCTAGGCTAGGCAGGAGTGCAGTGGGGTGATCTTGGCTCACTGCAACCTCCACCTCCCAGGTTCAAGTGATTCTCCTGACTCAGCCTCCTGAGTAGCTGGGATTACAGGCACGTGCCACCACGCCCAGCTAATTTTTGTATTTTTAGTAGAGACGGGGTTTCATCATGTTGGCCAGGCTGGTCTCAAACTCCTGACCTCATGATCCACCTGCCTCAGCCTCCCAAAGTGCTGGGATTACAGGCGTGAGCCACCGTGCCCAGCCTGATGACCTAACTCTTACCCTCCCCTCTGATGCCTTTTGCCTGTACTCCATCCTTCCAAAAGTTCTACTGCATTAATTGTCCTCACATAACTATGTACGTATTGATACTTTTGTCAAATACCTATCCATGACTTTTCTAAACATCTTCAAATTACCTACAAATTACCGATCAGGTGTCTTTGGGCTTTGTCTATTTTTCTTGTCGATCTCTCTCCCTCCTGCAGAATTCCATCCTGTCTAACTCAGACTTTCCTCTGCTGCTCACCTGTTTTGGATCCCGTTTCCTGGATCCTGGGAAAATTCCCTGGTTTTGGTGAAGAACCACTCCTTCTATCCCCTCCCCACAAGAAGTTCATGGGAGGCACTTTTTTTCCAGCCCTTACATGCCTAAAAGGAACTTTTTTTTTTTTTTAGAGACAGGGTCTCACTCTGTCACCCAGGCTG
>NC_045445.1:65475754-65515849 GCF_002776525.5 Piliocolobus tephrosceles | reverse complement strand
TTTCAATATGAAGGCTTCTCAAAACAGTCAGCTTAATTTTAATGGAAACAAAGCACCATCTTTCTTTTCACATTTGAATTTCATAGTTTTACATCATAATTGTAATGTATACTTGCAGTAATAAGTAAAACTGGATCGATATGGTTAGCATCAATACTACCATGTGTAGCCATCTCAATGCAGAAAAATGCTTGCAAACAAGTGTGTAGCCAACAAGAAGTGAGCCGTGTAGATTCTTTCACAGAGGCCATTGAGAGTGTTGGTTAATCTGGTGAGTAAGATAAAAGCGAAGTAGGAGGTTTTATTGTAATATATGATCTTGACTTCCTTTCATCATAGTCATTGCGAATTACAAATTTAATTGCATATATGATGCTTTTTGAGATTTGATGACATTAAGCAAATACAATTACCAAAATAACACATTCATGCTTATTTCAAAACACTATTGTCTATAATATTTATGAATATTAAGGCATGTTATCAAATAAAACCAAGAAGATAAATAACATTTTTAAATAATATTTAAGAAAAATGTAATTCCCAAATTTCTCTATGTACTAATTTATATAGATGTCATTTGACACAATATTGCATCAAATCTTTATTAGTTTGGTAGAGCTGCCAACACAAAGTACCTCAGAAAGGGTAGCTTAAACAACAGCAATTTATTTTCTCAGACTTCTGGAGATTGGAAGTGCAGGATAAGGATGCAGGCAGGATTGGTTTCCTGTAAGGCCTCTCTGCATGGCTTGCCTGACCCTGATGCCTCTCCATGTGTCCTAATATCCTCTTCTTATACGTATATCAGTAATGTTAGATTAAGATCCACCCTAATGACCTCATTTTGACTTAATTACCTTCATTTTTAAAGCTCCTGTCTCCAAAGACAGTCATATTCTGAGGTTCTAGGGGTTAGGGCTTCAACATACGAAATTTTGGGGAGATGCAGTTCAGCTCATCACAATATTTAATACAGAAATAATAAGCCACAATAAATATATTTGAGTCCTTATTTAAAATAAAGTTGTATCATATTATTTTCAAATTTTTGTGAGACTTGGACACATCTTAACATGGAAAGGATCTCTTTGAACTTTAAAAATAGCTCTATTAGAAGGAAATTTACTTTCATCACATAAATGCATCATTTCATTTACTGATCTTATATCTGAAAGCTTTTTCAGTCACATTTCATCACATTGTTCTATGTCCCTGGCAGAAAGATAAAACATAGGTAAAGGTTTTCTCTAAGAGGTGACAGCTGAATTCTGACTCTATCTGCTGATGTTTGCCTCACTGTTTTTTACTTTGAGGACAAAGTAGAAAAGGACAATGGCAACAGCATTGGACTTGTGTTTATTGGGGACAAAAATAAAAATATTTTGACTGGAGCAATGTCAAATGAAGCTGTGCTCCTGCATTTGACACAAAGATTTACTTAACAAGAACCTACAGCACAAATAATTTGTTTATTTAACCATGCCTAAAATGGAAAGAAAATAAAAGAAGTATAATATTAGACACATTAATTTATATTTCAAGGTTTCTTTCTCTTCTGCTTTTCTCTGCCATCCTCCCCAGGCATGGGAAGGACGTAACAATTATTTTGCAGCAACAGAAAGATAAGGATAATAAAGTGTTGTTTTAACAGGTTTAAAACATAGAGATAATACTTTCTACCCTCATATATTTTTCTTTTCACTTTGTGTGCTGACCTCCCATAGGAGAATGAATCAATACTGCTTTACAAAAGTTTATAAGATTATGTGAAATACTAAGTCTATATTCTATTTTCATTATGTTGGTAATTTAGTGTGATGCATTATCGTATTGCATCAGATAATCCTGAAAAGTTAAGTGTCCAGACCTATTATGCAGACACTTTAACATAACTCTATCTAAATGTACAATCTAATTCCAACAGCAAACAATGGAGTGATACCAAGAGCCAAGGCTTATATAGGGCTTCTTACAATTCTAAGCACTACTCTGATTTATATATATTAGCTCATTTCATCATGACAATGCTATGAATAGACACCACTGTTATATACATTTTGTAGGTGAGAAAATCAGCCTCCAAGGTCCCACAGTTTTATAGGTCACACTCACACTACTCAAGCTTCAGTTGATTTGACTTGAACGTTGGCACCCTTAACCATTATACTACAATACTTGATATTAAAGAATTAGTCTCTAAAATCATATGTATTCGGGTTCAGAGTCTAATTCCACCACTTCCTCAGGTAGATTTTATATCTTTTGTTGTGCTTCACTCTTCTTACCTATAAACTAGAAAAATTATGCCATATCTAGGAAACTTATTTTGAAAGAGAGAGAAGCAAAGCATAAAGCACCACTTTGGAAACAATATGGGACAAAGGACTTGGATTGATGACTTTACTTCTTTATCTAAATGACTTTTATCAAAAATCCAAGAAACATGGAAGAGTGTGATGCAGTTCTCTAGACTAAAGCTGAATCTTTGAAATATCACCTGAATTTTCTAGTTCTGTTTTTCAACTACAGATCCCTCATTCACCCTCAGGCTAATGACATCTTTCAGAAGGTCCTTTTCGCTATGGTTGACTCAGTTCTGAGTCAGCATTTCTATATCATTTGGGACTCATAACCTCCAGAAATAAGATTAACATTATAAGTTCAAACAGTATACATTTCTAAATACAGTAAGATAACAACTTTCCACCTTTAAATGTAGCAATTCTTCTATATCTTTGTAAAATGTGTGCTTTTAGTCATCATTGAATATATTGAATGCTGATGTGCATGTGACATTTTCAACATGACTTTCACAAGATTCAAACCAAATAAAGTTAAAAATGCCATGTAGTTGCCAACATATTGTGGCTTTCATTTATCTACCAAGAAAATTGCATGTAAGAAGGCACAATAAAAACCTTTACACAATGTTATACCTGTTTATATTTGTCCTGATTTTTATTGTATTTAATCTTTGGTTTTTGTTAATAAAAGAAAAACAAGCAGACGTGTTTAAAAATTACTTTTTATAATATTAGTTAAACCAGGAATGATATAAAATACATGCAATGAAGTAATTGAACGTTTCACTACTATTGTGGTTTCCTTTCTTTGTTTTCCAGGGTAACAGTATATGGCTTGTGCAAAGTGAACCGTGAGATGTTGCCAGGGTGGTTGACCATCGTGATAACTGGTCATTAATTTGTCTTTCACTTCATCAAATTGTGTTTTAAAAGAATATACAAAGAAAAAAAGAAAAAAAAGAGAGGACAGAAGGAAAGAAAGGAAGGAGGGAAAGAAAGAGTGAAGGAAGAGAGGGAGGGAGGAAAGAAGGAAGGAAGAAAGGAAGCAAGGAAGGAAGCAAGGAAGGAAGGGAGGAAGGAAGAAGATGAAAAAAGAATAGACAAATAAGGAAAAAGAAATAAAGGAAAAAAAATCTAATACAAAATATTTATTTTGACTAGCACAAGTATTCTTAGAATAAAGTTATCTTCTAATATATCATCAGGCTTTGTATTAGTAATATTTTCTTGAGGTTTATGTCTTTCTTCTTTGTGCTAATAGTTTTGTTTGTGGTCTAATACTGTTAGATAATAGCACTCCATTTTAATAACATGGAACTAGATTTATTAAAAAAATTAGAGGATACATATATCTTCTAATGTGAATGTCCTTTAATTTATAGACTTGCCTAGTGAGTGCCGAAAAGCTTCTTTATAGAACTAAAACTTTACATTCATGATAATCTCAATTTTGTGATTATTGGCATTTGGGCTCCTGATTTGAAATCTATTCCCGAGCCCTGCTTAAGAAAGGGATCCAATTTTGAATTACTTAATATAGTTTCTATTTGAATGTTTTTCTCCTAGCACTCAAACAATTTATTAACATTTTATATGTCACACATTAACCATCTTGTTTGGTTATATATGCATGTACATGTATACACACAAGGGATTTGACATGTCCAATCTATATTTCAGAGGCAGAGTATCTTTATTGCACTTAGCATGAGGAATCTGTGTACATGAGATGTGGCCCATGTAAACGAAATCCCCCAACACCTCTCAAAAGACAAAAGTATTCCTTGTGTTCAAATAAAATTATGGAGACAATCTCCAAAGAAGCTTTTGGTGGGCTCAACAGCTGGAAACTGAATAGAACACTATCTCATGCTACTTTATGGAATTTTCAAAAGGTTTGTACAATACAAACCCAATTTCTCAAGCTTCACATTTGGATTTATTATCTTGTGTAATTTCTCTAAAAAGAAAGCAAACACTGTTGATTGATTAATAATAATAATAAATTAATCTGAGAGGAGTCTTCCTTAAAAGAAGAGAAGCAAAGACATAATTATTTAGAGCTCCTACTCCCCTTCACCTCAGTTGATCTGATATATTAAGGCCTTCGCTGGGTGTGGTGGCTCATGCCTGTAATCGCAGGACTTTGGAAGGCCGATGGGGGTGGATCATAAGGTCAAGACATTGAGATCATCCTGGCCAACATGGTGAAGCCCTGTATCTACTAAAAATATAAAAATGAGCTGGGCATGATGGCGTGCATTTGTAGTCCCAGCTACTCGGGAGGCTGAGGCAGGAGAATCACTTGAACCCGGGAGGCAGAGGTTGCAGTGAGCCTAGATTGTACCACTGCACTCCAGACTGGTGACACAGAGAGACTTGTCTAAAAAAAAAAAAAAGACCTTGATTGAGATTATATGTGATGATGTGACATTTCCCTTCTTATTTTGATCAATATGAAATTTAAAATGATTTATCTATTCAATTATCTTAGATATTATATTCTTATGTTAAAATGTTTATCTCAACAAAAAACAACCTAATGTTGTAAGATAATAAAATAACAAAAATAATTATAAATATTTATATTTATTCAATATCAAAATCTGTATTTTGAAAAATTTCCTGAAGTACTAATTACATTTTCAGCCTTCATTTACTTGTTTCTTGTGTTTAAATTGAAAGCAATAGACATTTTATGTGATTTAAAAGCAATATTCTGAAAAAAAGTCTCATTTGATAAAACCTTTGTTTTACCATTGTTCAATTTTGAGTAATTAAAAAATATACATAAATACATGTTCTCACTTTAACATATGGTTCAATTGTGATTTCTTTTACTCAGTAGCCATTTACCAAAGACAGTCCAATTTTATTATGGATTCCAGACAAAATACAAGCATTTTTATGAGTTGAAATTCTGTGGAAACTTACAACAGAAAAACAAAGTAATTTTCACTGGGACTCTTTAGATCTTCCTATAATGCAGTCCAAAGTTAATCACTATTAATAAACATCTAAAGTTGACAAAAGAGTTAAAGCAGCTTGAGTCTATGACCAACCCTTCCCGTATTTAATATTTACACCTTTAATTTTAATGTCAGCATCCCAAAATGAATAGGTTTATTTCCCTTAGGATGAGACCAATGTTTTTCATTTTTTAATGATACATTATTTTATGAATGCTTGATGACAAGGGTATTGTAGCCCCATCTTTTTAAATGGATAAACCATATTAACATGCACCACGAATAAGTGAGGCTGAAGGGGAAAAATGAAATATCACTAAAATAGCAGATTATGTAGATTTCTGTCTCAGATACAAACCTGAGACTACACACGTTATACACAAACCTGTTGGGAGGAGTTCCCAGAGCAAATTGTTTAATTTAGTTCCATATGTCCAGAATCAAAGGAATCATGTTCAAAATAAAAGACAAGATGCATAATTCTTTATATTTGTTTAGCCTGGCTATCAATATACTTAACATGTTTTGTTTTTAATCACTGCACATAATTTTAGATACATAAACACATTAGTTTCTTGGCATATATTTTGTCTTAAATGTCTCACGGGCAACCAAAGTTGTTTACAAATAAATCAAGGTACACATATCAAACTTGAAATTTTCATTGTGCAATTTAATAAGAACTTTAATTTAAGATAAAATGATAAAGTAATCAGAAAGGGTGAATATAAGAAATAATAAAACAATTCAGTAATAAATGTTAGTAAAGGACAATAGCTGTTGAAGTTAAATACCTTGATATCTGATATGGTTTGACTCTGTGTTCCCACCCAAATCTCATTTTAATTATAGCTCCCATAATTCCCACATTTTGTGGGAGGGACCCAGTGGGAGATAATTGAATCATGGGGGTAGTTTCCCCCATACTGTTCTCATGGTAGCGAGTAAGTCTCATGAGAGCTGATAGTTTTCTTTCTTTTTTTTTTTTTTGAGTCGGAGTCTCGCTCTGTCGCCCAGGCTGGAGTGCAGTGGCCGGATCTCAGCTCACTGCAAGCTCCACCTCCCGGGTTCACGCCATTCTCCTGCCTCAGCCTCCCGAGTACCTGGGACTACAGGCGCCTGCCACCTCACCTGGCTAGTTTTTTGTATTTTTTAGTAGAGACAGGGTTTCACTGTGTTAGCCAGGATGGTCTCGATCTCCTGACCTCGTGATCCACCCGTCTTGGCCTCCCAAAGTGCTGGGATTACAGGCTTGAGCCACCGCGCCTGGCCGAGCTGATAGTTTTATAAGGGGTTTCTGCTCTTGCTTCTCTCTCATACTCTCTTGCCACCACCATGTAAGAAGTGCCTTTTGCCTTCCACCTCCCCTGGCACATGGAACTGTGAGTCCATTAAACCTATTTTTCTTCCCAGTGTCAGGTATGTCTTTATCAGCAGCATGAAAATGGACTAATACAGTAAATTAGCACCAGTGGAGTGGGGTGCTGATGTAAAGCAGCTTCTGCTGCTGGCACCAGGGAACACGGTGGCATGCTGGCACCTGGGAGCTTGGAGATGCTAGGAACTGCGGAGCCCCAAAGAGAGTGTCACAGCCTTGATTCAGGGAGCTCCTAGGTCTGAGATCCCCAAAGAGCTGTAGCTCTTCTCTCCTTTTCTCTTTCTCATCATTCACAACAAGACAAGCGAGGGGGGTGTTTCAGCACTGTTTTTGTTACAGTTCTTTCAGTCCCACCATTAGGCAGTTTCCAAGTTCTTGTCCCACATCCAGGAAAAATGAGGTATGCAGACAAATGGAGGGGAAGCAAGGCGAAGAGCTGCTTTATTGAGCAACAGTACAGCTCTCAGGAGACCTCAAGTGGACAGTTCCTTTCCGCCTGCAGATCATTCCAATGAGTGAAGCTCTCAGCAGAGAGGAGACCTGCAATTGGCAGCTCCTATCTGCAGGCAGGTCATCCCTGCATCTTTGCAGCCTTCAGTGAAAAGGGGGCCCAGAGTGGGTAGCTCCTATCTGCTGACAGGTCATCATGTCATCTGCCTGAGTCTGACTGAGTCTGGGGTTTTAATGGGCTTCAGAGGGGAGGAAGTACATGCTGATGGGTCCATGGGTGACCATGGGCGGGCCCAGGAAAAGTACCATAAATTCTCACTCTGGTCTGTGGAACTGGCAGTCTAGTCCCCAGGCTTCAGGCCATCCCTGGCTTTTAGGTGGGGTTTCATCAAAGACCCCCGCCTTTCCATAGAGGAGCCTGTCTGCCTCCTGCCACCATCAGCCTGCTGTCCACGGCACCCACAGGACCTAAACTGTTTGTGCCAAGGGGCATCTGCAGGTCCATGCCAAGCTGCCCTCAGCCCCCTTCCAGCCTCCCTTCTGTGCTCCTTAGTGCCCAAAGTCTGGAGGGGGCTGGTGTGTCAGCACCATTACAAGAGCACTCACACCCAGCCAGGTCGTGACAGCACCCAGACTCAGCCACAACTTTGCTCTGAAATTGGAGTGGGCACTGGGAGTGGGGAGAGGTCAGGCAGTGGAAGCAGGCATTCCCCAGCCTGCAGAGGTTTTGGTGGTGGTGCTTCCCAGATCCCCCACAGAGAGCGCAGGGATGCCTAGGCTCGCAGCTGTGTCTGTGCAACTGCAGCCGTGCCCAGGAGGGTGAGGCACACGTCCCTCTTACTCAGAAAGGGGCAGGGCTCCTGCCTGTTCCCAGCTCCCACTGTCTCCATGGAGCACGCAGCCCTGGTCGCACCTCCCCGACTACATCCAGCATCATGGCAGTGGCTGCTTCAGATGGGCCACCACTGCCGTCAGTACATACAACTTTGTTTTATCTAACTTTTCTAAATCTTAAAATCCATTTCAGTTTTAACGAGCAGTTTGTAATTTTCTTTACATAAATTTGTTTTTTTACTTGATGATACTGTAATCTCCCTATAAATTAGGACTATAGACTATGTCTATTATACTAGCCATTTAATTTTCATTGATTAATGGAGTATCTAGCACTGAAAAAAAATCATTGAACAAATATTAAATCAAAAGTTAGTTAATTAAGTGGTACTCCTTGAGATCATGTAAGAATTGATTGGAATCGTGTCCATTTATCAATTGATTAATGGCAATTCAACTTTCTGAGGATAGTTTCATTAAGAAACTCCTAAAAAATTGTCCTAATTTCTGAATTACACCAATGAGAGACAAAGGAATCATGTTGTACTCTTTCCAATACAAAATAGCTCATCACTCTAAGTATGTCTTCCTGATGAAATTCTAATTGCAACTATCTTTATCTAAAATGTCTTCTCTCTATTTTGGTACTAGATATGCATGAAGAAGTAGTAAGCTTTAACTTTCTGAAGACAGCTGGGTTTTATAAACTTTATTGAAGGTTATTTATCACCCGGAGTGGTGGCTCACGCCTGTAATCCCAGCACTTTGGCAAGCCAAGGCAGGTGGATCACGGGGTCAGGAGATTGAGACCATCCTGGCTAACATGGTGAAACCCCGTCTCTACTAAAATACAAAAAAAATTAGCTGGGCATGGTGGTCAGCACCTGTAGTCCCAGCTACTTAGGAGGCTGAGGCTGGAGAATGCCGTGAATCCAGGAGGCAGAGCTTGCAGTGAGCCGAGACTGCACCACTGCACTCTAGCCTGGGCAACAGAGCAAGACTCTGTCTCATAAAAATAAACAACAACAAAAAAAAGAAAGTTATTTATCTAAAAATAACATCTTCAGAAAATATGACTGATCTTTTGAACACTTTTGACTAATTCACTGAGGTTCCTGTGAGGAAAAATGTTTTCCGCATGCTAGCTTGCTATAATTAACCTTAAAATTTGAGAAGTATTTTTGATACTAAAAATAAAACTACAGTGTTTTTTTGTAAGCATGCTTCTTATTAAAATGCATCATAAACTGTTTTCTTTCAGTAAATGAAAGAGTCTGGCAGAAAAACACATTTATAAGCACAGGTTGAGACTATGTCATTAAGACATGTGTTATTAAAACATTTAATTACCACATATTTCTTTGAGAAACAGCTAGTGCTTTGCTGTTTTTATGGTGCCCAACTTCAATTAGCTTTCATATTATTTTAAAATAAAACAGGTATCTACTGAGTGATACAATTCTGAAATGAATATTAACACTTAGAATAATTATGCTAGAATTTTAATTATTGTTTTGTTTAAATATTTTATTATTATAATTACTATTACTACTATTTTTTTTTTTTTTTTTTTGAGACGGAGTCTTGCTCTGTCGCCCAGGCTGGAGTGCAGTGGCTGGATCTCAGCTCACTGCAACCTCCGCCTCCCGGGTTCACGTCATTCTCCTGCCTCAGCCTCCCGAGTAGCTGGGACCACAGGCGCCAGCCACCTCGCCCGGCTAGTTTTTTGTATTTTTAGTAGAGACGGGGTTTCACCGTGTTAGCCAGGATGGTCTCGATCTCCTGACCTCGTGATCCGCCCGTCTCGGCCTCCCAAAGTGCTGGGATTACAGGCTTGAGCCACCGCGCCCGGCCTACTATTGTTATTTTGCACACGAGATACAAAAGAAACAATAAGATTCTATTCCCTATCAATCTGTCATTACTAGTTTTGGGCAAATGGCTATGTAACTGAGCAGCTTGACTTCAAAATGCATTTTTAAAATTTTTTTTTTTCTTTTTCTCTTTTCTCCCTAGTCTCAAGATGTAACCTTGAAGCAAACTGCAGAAGCCTTTTCTCCTTAACATTAAAACAGAAACCATGTCCTTCACTTTCCCATTGTATACTCCCTTCACATTTACCTAACTGTATGTCAGTATCTAATTATGTGTTTACTTGGAACTTTGGGGGACTAATCTTGAGATAGACAGACCAAGCCTGGAGACCCAGATGCAAACTTCCAGATATAACCTCAAGTCAGCTAGTCAACATCCCAACCACTGTAGAGGTGATGCCAGTCTGCACTCAAGGTGGACTGAAACCCAAGATAGTCACTGAAACAAAAAATACACACTTTGTACCCAGAACAACTCCAGCATGGCTCTAATATCAAGTCCCCGTTTTTTAAAATCTTGCCTTCTCACCAGAAATTGGAAGTGAATACTTTGGATGGGAATCTGGCCACTTCCCCATTACTAGTTTTGGCTAATAAAGTCACTTACTTTCCACCATACCTCACTCTTGTCACTGGACTCTGCAAGTGGTGAGCAGCTGGACCTCTATTTTGTTACAGCTACTTAGTGTTGAAGCCTATCAAATAAACTAAACATGATTACAATTAGAAAATATTTATTTAAGACATTTTTCACGGCTTTTTTTTTTTTTTTTTGAAAAAAAGGAAGTTAGTGATATGTAGTAATCATGATGCTATGGTCATCACTGAGATTAATAAAGATTAAGGTGTTTGATGTTACAATGCCCAGTTTTGGTAAGATGTGAGAAAACAAACACTCTTAAACACTGTTAGTGGGAGTATATATATTTTGGGGAGGGCCATTGCATGGCAATAATCATTACTAATGCACATACACTGAGCTATAATAATTCCACTAGAGATTCATCATACTGATATTCTCCCATAAGGGGCCAAGGACATAGATTTATGTATATGTGTGTATGTATAGTGTGTGTGTATTTGTTTTGAGTGTATACTTGCTTATCCATAGAAAATATTTGCATATATAAATAAAGATAAGAAATGGGTTGTGGAGGAGACGTTCTCTGTTTCTGTGTAATTAAACATATATTTTTAAACAATGCAATAAACTTTAGTGAAAATATAAAGCAACTTTCAAAAGTATTTTTAGAAAAAGAATATCTAATGTGAGTCAATGAAACATTTTAAATAACAATAAATCATTGAAAAACTGATAGAAAAAAATCAATGTAATGGCATGTCATATTTCTCCTTAAAATATTATTTACCTACTTATATGCATGCATACTTTAGTAGAACTGGAAATGTGCTTTCAGCACTGCCATGTCTATAAAGAAGTGGGCATTGTTAGAAGTATTATTAAGTCTTTTAAAATTTGTAATATTTGTAATGAGGTAACTGCCTGCGTTTTCAATGTTAACTCAATGTTCACTCAAGATATGTCTTTTTATTTTATTTCTTTATTTTTAAATTTTATAGAGATGAGGTTTCTCTATGTTGCCCAGGTTAGTCTTGAATTCTAGGGCTCAAATGATCTGTCTACCTCGGCCTCCTAAAGTGCTAGAATTACAGGCATAAGCCACCACGCCCAGCCATGATACGCTATTTAAAAAACTGTAAATTTCTTATTGATTTTTGTTTTCATTGTGGCCAATAAAATGCTATTTATTTCAGCGTATCTACTAACATTTTAGTAAGCCATGTTCTTATTTCATTCTGATTTATGGATATTTTTTCTTTACAAATTTTCAAGCAATTGGCGTTTATTATTTTACCTAATGAAACTCTGATTTTTCATGAAAGTGGTTAAGCAGTATTTAGTATGTCTATGACTGTAAAAAATAAACCCCACATCCTAAAAGTCCCAAAACATACTTCTCATCATCATAGTCATAGCAGTAATATAAAACCTCAGAAAATGATAGTGTCTTCTCCATAAAGAGATCAATCTAATACTTTAATTCATCAAGTCTATATCCTAAGATTGATACGTTTGGTTGGGGGAATGGGGTTGGCTATTAAATATACACCCAAATTTTACAGAAAGGAAATTTGCATATGTCCTGTATGTCCATAGTCTCAAAAAACATTATTATCCTGTCGTAAGGAAAAATAAACAACTTAAAAACCCAGAAGGTTCACAGCAAGACAAATTCTCATTGTTAATAATATAAATTCTGAATATTCATATCTTATATAAGATTGAGAAGATAAAGGTTTAGGTCTCTGCAGGTTTAAAACTTTATAGCTCACTCTGTTGTTAAGAAAAAGAGGGAATGAAAATCATCTTTCACACTAAAATCAGGTTTGTACCACACCTTTAAGATATAAAAACAAAGGATCAGTTAAGAGGGAAGTGTTCTAAATATCTTTCTCAAAAAATTAAAATACATGGATTCCTTCTCTCATTCTTTTATCTGAGTTTTTCCCATAAACAAGGAGACAGGAGATTTGACCAGAGCAGTGAAGCTGATGGGAGCTAGCGGTCTGTGGGTGACAAAGGGAAGCATGGCGGGGTGTGGGGTGGGGATTGAACTCTCCAGCCTAGTCCTTCCCTTTGCCTTTAGCCTACTCTACTATGGGGCTGTACCAACATGCAGAATACTGTCATCCCTCATCTCTTCACTGTTCAGTAGTCTTAGAATCTTTCTTCTTCCTCTTCTTGTCTTCCTTTTAGAAATTTTTTTTGGGGGAGTATTGTAAGAATTGTCCTTTCATAATCATCTTTCCAGTTTACTACCCAGTTCTTAGCAAGGAAAAATGCACACATCCCCCTGAAAAGCCATGGACACTTACACACACTGGCAGGGGCAGGGGGCCGGATTGGCAGGGGTTTAGGCGGGGGTTGGCCAGAGATGGACAGACAGATGGAAACAAACTATACCAAGAGTACTCAGATATTAAGAGGAAATTGAGAAGGCTATGAGGAGATAACAAGATGTCAATTTTCTAAGGTGGCAACATCTTTCCAGAGCATTTTTATAGGCCCCATCGTCCTTCGTTATTTTACACTACAAGGATGAAATGCTTTCCTCTCAGCCCACTCCAACACCAGTCGCAGTCATACATCATCTCCTCGCCATCCTGAGCCATTATTTTGCATCTTGACAATAATGGTCCTGAGGTGCAATGGGAGAAAGTTGAGTCCTGAAGTTTTATCAGAAACAAACAAACAAAAACTAAGGGCTATGAATCAAACACCACAGATGAGAGGTTGCCTATTTTTCCACAAAACACTGACAAGCACCTCAGGAGAGGTATAAAACCATTGTGTAAAATCATTTGCACAGTACTGATGTGGCTGAGATTATCCCTGTATCTTTTAATGGTGATCAGCCTCACTTAGAAGAATAAGTAACTAATGAATTAACAGGACTTTCCTACCCTTATTTGAAATTTGAGCTAGGTCCTGTGGAAATTTGGGGTTGAAGAAATCCTTTTCTTTAAGGCTCATTGCCCTTAAGCTGTTTTAGCTTCTTCCACCAGGTCTCACCTTTTTCTTTGTTATTTATGGTTACTTCAGACACCCTAACCCCTGTCACCAACTCATTTGGACTAGGAGCTTACTGGTTTAGTATTTAGTGCTTTGAGGCTAATTGACAACTAAAATCAGTGGTTCCAGGAACCCACCAACATTGTAATTGTCACCTTCAAGGCCCACATTGCAGGGGATTCATTGCCTTTCTAAATATTTTTTTTCCCTGTCTTCAAATGTTCCATAATGCAAACATTTCAAATGCTTTCTTTCAACTGCATTTTATCTATGTATCAGATATCAAACATTGGCTATATTCTAAAGCTCAACTCTAATAGTGAGCATTTTCTCCTCTAAAATGTAGATACAGAACATAACTCAGAAGGCATGGACTCCAGTTGCAAAAAAAAAAAAAAAATCATCCACAAGTTATTTAAAATTACACACTTGTCAAATATGTCAGAACCCAGTTCAATTTATCTTCCATTTAAGCCATTTGAAAAGGGCAAATATAAAATGTTTAATTCAAGATGAATTCAGGGCACTGCAAACTGTCAGCAGATGGAGCCATTCTGCAAGATACTCTTAAAATTTTTTCAACGAGGAAAGCAGACTAAGAAATTGTTTAATATTTTAACTACATTCTTGTCTCATAAGAGGATGATTAAAATTCCCCTTACAAAGTTTGCTTATCTATAATTTAGAATACTATTTATTACATGTTTCCTTCCAAGTGTTTACCATAAATATGCTAACATAAAAACTTACTTCTAATCATAATAGTGGTTTGAGGCAAATAATTGGGAAATTTAAGCTTGAAAACAAAATGGGGTATAGTATCCATGCAATTTAAAAAGCACATATATCTAGTTCTATTCACACACAAAATATCACACAAGGAAAGAGATTCTCCTTTTACAATAATTCCTACAATAAACACAAGCATGTTTCTCTTTTGATTTTGGACTCTATGAAGTTTCCATTTTGATTTTCAAAAACTAAAAGCTTTGGGTGGGGCGCGGTGGCTCACGCCTGTAATCCCAGCAATTTGGGAGGCCGATGCCCGCGGATCATGAGATCAGGAGATTGAGACCATCCTGGTTAATACGGTGAAACCTCGTCTCTACTAAAAATACAAAAAAATTAGCCGGGCGTGGTGGTGGGCGCCGGTAGTCCCAGCTACTCGGGAGGCTGAGGCAGGAGAATGGCGTGAACCCGGGAGGTGAAGCTCGCAGTGAGCTGAGATCCGGCCACTGCACTCCAGCCTGGGCGACAGAGAGAGACTCCATCTCAAAAAATAAATAAATAAATAAATAAATAATAAATAATAAAGGAAAACCTTTTGAAAATCAAAGTTGCTGAATTAAAGAACTAGGAAGAGCAATTAGAAAGTATTCTCAGTGTCTAGCATTAGCCTTTCACCTAACAGGCAGTAAACATACTTTTTCATAGGTGGGGAAAGAAGAAAGATGTTTGCTTAAAAGGTAACTTTGATTTTAATTTCAAATTTCTTCAACCCTTTAGAAATTTCCAACCTTGACTGTGTTCCAACCTTCAGCTCTATATCACCAGTCAAGTCTGCAGGGTAATTTGGAGGAATAATCAGAGCACTGGCCAGAGTAATTGTTTCATGCTGATTAATTATATTCTTCATCATTTATTGATTCCTCAGCATGCTCTACAGAGCAGGTATTTTGCACTTTCCTGTCTTTTCTAAAATCCTTTATTTTATCTTTAATTGAGGGAGAAATCCCATCACGTATTTTATAAAAAAGTAGAATATTAACATTGATTCCTACTATAAGCATAGCCCTCTGCTTAATACTTCCATCATTCATTCATTTAAATGCCTGCTATGTGACAGGTGCTGTGTTTTACATCTGCTATTTGAATTACATTGCACAAAAAAAGTCCACTGAATATATACTTCCATATTCTCCATCTTGCAAATGAGAAAACTAAATCTTAAAGAGGTTATTTGCCCCAAATCAAATGGATTAAGAGTAGAAAGCAAAAGGGATGTGGGAAATAGAGTTAAGCACTCTGCTTCATGCAGACATTCAGAGATCCAGGCCCTGCCAGCTTCAATCCTTAACTCTCAAGATCACCAAGAGCATCAAAATCCAGCTGTCAGATAAGGGAATGGAGAAATTACAGATTTGTGGACTATGTTTGGAAGTGGCTTATATTACTTCCGTCTATGTTCTTCAGGCCAGAACTCAGCCACTGGGCCACATCTAACTACAATGGAAGGTGGAAAATTTAGTCTACCTTTGTACTCAGGAATATAGAGAAGTGGCTAGAGCGTGCTCCCCAAAGTTCAGCCCAGTACCCCTCAGCAGCTGTAGCCATGGCTCAAGCAGGTCCAGGTGTATCTCACGTCACTGCTCTGCATGGCTAAAGCTACTGCAAAAAACTCCTCTAGCGCAAAGTCATGGAACCAAAGCCACTGCAAAGAGTCTCCACTGGGACAATGCCTAGTGGAGCCATGAAAGTGGAACCACCCCCACAACCTTAGAACTATAGAGTTACCAGTATGCAACACCAACCTGGGAGAGCTGCAGGAAAAAGACTCCAACTTGTGAGAGTTGCTGCATGGGGTTGCTCCCAGCAAGGCTATATGGGCAATGCAGCCTGAAGACTTGAGGACTCAACACCCCTTCCAATGTGTCTACGAGGTGGCACATGGAATGAGAGATTATTCTGGACTCTGAAGTTTTAATGTTGTCTGCCCTGTTGGGTTTTGGACTTTCTTGGGGCCTGTTATCCCTTCTTGCCAATTTAACCCTTTTGGAATGAGAATATCTATCCTACGCCTGTTGCAACATTGTATTTTGGAAGCAAGTACCTTCTTATTTATTTATTTATTTATTTATTTATTTATTTATTTATTTGTTTGTTTATTTATTTACAGAGTTTTGCTTTTGTTGCCCAGGCTGGATCACAGCTCACTGTAACTTCTATCTCTCAGGTTCAAGCAATTCTCCTGCCTCAGCCTCCCAAGTAACTGGGATTACAGGCATGTGCCACCACGCCTGACTAATTTTTTATTTTTAGTAGAGACGGGGTTTCTCTATGTTGGTCAGGCTGGTCTCGAACTCCCGACCTCAGATGATCCTCCCATCTTGGCCTCCCAAAGTGCTGGGATTGCAGGCATGAGCCACCATGCCTGGCCGCAAGTAACTTCTTTTGATTTCATAGACTCACAGCTGAAGGGGCATTTGTGTCAGGATGAATTATGTCTTGAGTCTCACTGATACCCGCTTTGGTTAAGACCCTGGACTTTAGAGTTGATGCTGAAATGAGTTAAGACTTCTGAGGCTATTGGACTGGAATGGATGCATTTTGCATGTAAGGAGGGCTTGAATTTTAGGGGATAGGGTTGTAATGCTGTGGTTTGAATGTGTCTCCACAATTTCATGTGCTGGAAATTCAATCCCCACCACAACAGTGGTGAATTGAAATTCAATCCCCATCACAACAGAGATGGGACCTTTGAAAGGTGATCAGGTGACGAGGGCAGAGCCTTCACAAATGGATCAATGTCATTATCACAAGAAGTGGGCAAAGGATATGAACAGACATTTCTCAAAAGAAGACATTCATACAGCCAACAGACACATGAAAAAATGCTCATCATCACTGGCTATCAGAGAAATGCAAATCAAAACCACAATGAGATACCATCTCACACCAGTTAGAATGGCAATCATTAAAAAGTCAGGAAACAACAGGTGCTGGAGAGGATGTGGAGAAATAGGAACACTTTTACACTGTTGGTGGGATTGTAAACTAGTTCAACCATTTTGGAAAACAGTATGGCGATTCCTCAAGGATCTAGAACTAGAAGTACCATATGACCCAGCCATCCCATTACTGGGTATATACCCAAAGGATTACAAATCATGCTGCTATAAAGATACATGCACACATATGTTTATTGCGGCACTATTCACAATAGCAAAGACTTGGAATCAACCCAAATGTCCATCAGTGACAGACTGGATTAAGAAAATGTGGCACATATACACCATGGAATACTATGCAGCCATAAAAAAGGATGAGTTTGAGTCCTTTGTAGGGACATGGATGCAGCCGGAAACCATCATTCTCAGCAGACTATCGCAAGAACAGAAAACCAAACACCACATGTTCTCACTCATAGGTGGGAACTGAACAATGAGATCACTTGGACTCGAGAAGGGGAACATCACACACTGGGGCCTATCACGGGGAGGGGGGAGGGGGGAGGGATTGCATTGGGAGTTATACCTGATGTAAATGACGAGTTGATGGGTACTGACGAGTTGATGGGTGCAGCACACCAACGTGGCACAAGTATACATATGTAACAAACCTGCATGTTATGCACATGTACCCTAGAACTTAAAGTATAAAAAAAAAAAGAGTGAGTTTGTTCTAAAATTGAGTCTGGCCCCATCTTGCCCTCTCTTTTGCATTATGTTGTTCATGTCTTCTTGCAAAATGAAGCCTTCTTCCATGTTATGATTCAGCAAAGACCCTCACAAGATGCAGCCTCTTGATCTTGGACTTCTCAGCAGCCAGAACAGTGAGCCAAATAAATTTCAGTTCATTATACTCAGTCTGCAGTGTTCTTTTATAGTAGCACAAAATGGATTAAGACAGTGACAAATCTGGAATATAAGCTAAATTTGCCTACATGCAGTATCTAAGCTATTAATCGTTATGGTTTGCTTCTTCTCTAGAATGTCAAGAAACAAATTCTACACTAGTGTCATCTAATATATTACAATCCTAGCATATATGAAGACTTCAACATCATTTTAAAAGAGAATTTCTGTTTGCATGCAAAATGTCAAAACATATATTCAAAGAATTATAAATGCTTTAAATCTTTCTTAATGAACATTATTGTGGCTGGAGACACAATGAGGTTATTATTCATTGATACCATCAATATTCTCATTGATGCTACAGCTTCTATTAAACTCAGGCTAGTAACTATGCCTTCTTCTTTTACCATATACAATTGTTTCTCTTTATATAGGGTTTAGGGTATTGATGCCAAAGGCTTAGAGCTAACAACACATTTACAAATTATTCTATGGGGAAAAAATGTCTTCTGTGAATGGTTTATAGATCATCAAATTCAAAAACCGTGTTGCTTTTCCTTACTTATCTGTAAAATTCCTAATATAATAAGATATTCATAATGAAGTACAGATGCAATTACTGCACTCATGACAATGATCTCAGATTGTTTAATCAAATATTAAAATCTATGCATTCTATTACAAATGACAAAGTAAGGACACAAAACTTAAGTGTAACACATGGGGAAAGAAAGGAAAAGACAAACAAATTTATAATAATTGGAGGGAATAGCACACTCACATTTTAAATTTCCTGAAAAAAAAAAAAGTGTGTGGTTAATAATGAAAAAGATGTTATTCAAGGCACCTAACTCTTATATCTTTTAATACTCTACCAATTAATATGTGCTATGCATTCACTAGGAACTCAAAAATGTATTTATGGGTGGATGAGCTACAAAACCAACAGCAAGCAGAGGCAATGGGTGCCTGTATCATCCAAGTGCTAGAAAGCAGAGTTTCTCATCTTGCAGTGCATATATAGACCACCTGTTTATCTCCAGGTGTTGTTTGGGCTGATGCAAAAAGCGTGTCTCACAAAAACGTGCTGTTTTCTTATCATGTATTTTCCACTGCTGATTTGGATCTTCAATAAAAAGAAAAAAGTCATCTTTAATATATCCAAAGTCATGTTTAACTTATGTGAAAATAGCAAAAATTTTTGTTTTAATTTTTCTTTTTGTTTCATGTTATTTTGCTGTTATTGTCTTGTTTTGTTTTGATGAGAACCATCAGCAAAATAAGTGCTCTTACAGAAGTTTGGTTTATTTAATTCTTATTAGGGGCTCTGTAGTCCAAAGACATGTAAAAAGTATTCTCTATGTTTTCACAGCATATTCTCTGCCTGATACAGATTGGTTTTTTAGTTTCCTTTGTATCTTTTAATGATCTTTATGATGAAATTCTGTCTATAAATGTGGTTCGATATTTTAACTTGCAGACATGTAAATGGTCTTTATCAAAGGAAACAGGGTCACGGCCACCATCCTATAATTCTTAGGTCATCAGTGGAAGAAACAAAAGGTTCTATGAGAAGTCAAATGAAAAAAGGGGACTTGCTACATAATTTTCCAAGCTGTTCACATTTCCCATAGATCAAAGCATATGGACACAGTCTGATGTCAAAGTCACTATTAGCCATGTTGGTTAGAGTTGCATTTCCCAAACTTGCATGTTCATGAGATCCTGGAAGCTTTCACAGACCTACTACATCAGCATCTATAGGGGAGCAGCCTGGACATCAATATGTTTAATAAGCTTACCAAATGGTTCTTATGAGCAGGCAAATATGAAACACAGCAGGTTAGTACATAAAACTAGCAATTTGAAAACGGTTGTTTATTGTCATTTCTATTGGTCAACTTTCTCTTACTCTACAAGTATGAACATTAACACTAACACATTTGTCCCACACATGTGTAATATTCTTCTGACAAACACTGTTGAGACTAGAACTACTGTACTACATAGTTGGGAAAAATATTCTATGCTCTGGATATGGTCATATTACTAATGTTTTGACAGTAAGATATGTTATGTTACCTGTTTCATTGATCGTCTTCAATAGAGTTGATTGAATTTGGTAGATATATTCATATTTTGTGACAATTTATTGCAGACATTTAAAAATATCTAAGATAGGCAGCTTATCCATCTGACACTGGGTTAGGAATCCCAGAGCCTTGTCCTCCCACTCAAACCAGCAGGTCATGAGACAAATGCAGAATTGTGGGACTCTGAGGATAATACATTCAGAAACATTGCTTTGTAAAATAAACATCATGCTTTATTCAAATTGCCACACGCTATCAAAAAGTACGTATTTCACTTTTTTACATTCTCCATATAAAATATGAAGGATTATATTAAATAATTTAAACTAGGTGGTTAGCAGTTATTATAATGTTATGAACATGAATCAATTTAGATCTCAGTTTGCTTCAGTAAAATATGCCACTAACATATGTTCTGTTATGTTCCACATGTTGAAATGCTAATACACACACACACACACACACACACACACGCTTGATTTACCATTTGAATTACATAATGTGAAATATAATTTTTTATTTACTTAAAGCAAAGTTGAAATTTAAAATTGATAGCAGATCATTAAAAAAATATACATACAGTCAATTCTCTGTGTCTGTGGGTTCTGCATTCTTGAAATCAAGAACTATAGATTGAAAATATACAGGAAAAAAATCCACAAGTTTCCAAAAAACAAAATGTGAATTTGTTGCACACCAAGTACTACATTGAATCTACATAAAATAAGTAATGCATAGGCATTGTATTAGGTATTGTATGTAATCTGGAGATGATTTAAACTATATGGGAGAATATACATAGATTATATGCAAGTATTATACTATACGTGTATATTTTGGTAGCCCCAGGGTCCTAGAACCAATCCTGCATGGATAACAAGGGACCAATGTGTAATAAAACTATTTTTAAATTTTTAAATTTTTTTTAGGATTATATTTCAATCAATAAAATTGTATTTATTTGCTCTGTACAACACATTGTTTTGAAGTATATATGCATTGTGGAATGACTAACTCTAGTAACTAACATGCACATTTTCTCATGTGGATATCATGTCTTTGTGAGAACACTTTATATCCATTCTCAGCATTTTTCATGAATACAAAATACGATTAACTATAGTTGCCATGTCATACAATAGATCTCTTGAACTTACTCCCTCTATCTAACTGAAATTTGGTATCCTTTGGCCAGTATTTTCCCTACCCTCACCCCCACAATCACCCCAATCCGTAGTAACCACCATTATACTCTCTCTTTCTCTGAGACCAATTTACTCGATCCACATGGGAGTAAGGTAATGTAATGGTTGTCTTTCTGTGCCTGATCTATTTCATTTATCATAATGTCCTCTAGGTTCATCCATGTTGTCAAGAGTGACAGCATTTTCTTCTTTTTATGGCTAAATAATATATTTTTTTATGTGTGTATACCACATTTTCCTTATGCATTCATTTATTGATGGACACTTAGGTTGATTCCATACCTTGGGTATTATAAATACTACTGCAAAGAAACATGGGAGTGCAGCCATGTTTTCTGTCTCTTCAACATACTGATTTTATTCCCTTTAGGATTGCTGGATGACACAATGATTCTATTTTTAATTTTTTTAAATACCCTCATGCTGTTTTCCATAATAGCTATACTAATTTACATTTCCACTAAAATAGTGCAAGGTTTTCCTTTTCTCCATATTCTCTCCAACACTTATCTTTTGTCTTTTTGATAACAGCTATTCCAACTGGTGTGAAGTGATATCTCACTGTGGTTTTAATTTGCATTTCCCTCATGATTAGTGATATTGATCATTTTCTCATATATCTGTTGGCCTTTTATATGTTTTCCAGGGGAGAAGCTCCATGATATTGGTCTGAAAAATAACATTTTGAATATGACCCCAAAAGCACAGGCAACAGAAACAAAACCAGACAAATGGGATTATATCATATTTATAAGCTTCTTCACAGCAAAGGAAACAATCAACAAAGTAAAAAGACACCCTACGAAATGTGAGAAAATATTTGCAAACTATGCATCTTCTGAGGGGATAATATCCAAAATATAAAAGGAACTCAAACAACTCAATAGCAAAAATAAATAATTCAATTAAAACTTGGGCAAATGACCAGAGTAGACATTTCCCAAAACAAGCATATGAATTGCCCACAGATATATAATAACCAAACTCCCCCAGCCAGTCCCTGCACAGAGGATGTGGGGGTAAACTCTAATTATGAGAATTTTAGTTCAGAAATATTTCTATAATGCTAATAAGGAAGAGGAGGAGATTGGCATTGAAGGCTGCTAAAATCTCTCCTTGTAAACAAATATATTCTTGGATACAGAAGCTTGGAAACATGGCTCAGTCTCTAGATGATTACTCTATATTTATCGAGACCTTGTACTTCTTCACTTTTCACTACTCCTGTTGATTAGAAGTCATAAAAGTCGTCGTCCTTGTCTTGTTCTAGTTTTCAAGGGAATGCTTTCAACTTTTCTCCACTCAGTATGATATTGGCTATGAGTTTGTCATTGATGGCTTTTATTACTTTGAGGTATGTCCCTTTTATGCCAGTTTCACTGAGGGTTTTTATCTTAAAGGAACGCTGATTTCATCAAATGCTTTTTCTGCATCTATTGAGATGATAATATAATTTTTGTTTTTAATTATTTTTATGTGATGTATCACATTTATTTACTTGCATATGTTAAACCATCCCTGAATCCCTCGTATGAAACTTACTTGATCTTTTTGATATGCTATTGGATTTGGTTACCTACTATTTTGTTGAGGATTTTTGCGTCTATTTTCATCAGAGATATTAGTCTATAGTCTTTTTTGTTTTGTTTTGTTTTTGTTATGTCCTTTCCTGGTTTTGGTATTTGGGTGATAATGGCTTCATACAACGATTTAGGGAGGATTCCCTCTTTCTCTATCTTTAAGAATTGTTTAAGTAGGCAATTCTTCTTTAAATGCCTGATAGAATTCAGCTGTCAATCCATCTGTTCCTGGAATTTTTTTGTTGGCAATTTTTTTTTTTTTTTTTTTTTGGAGACAGAGTTTCGCTCTTGTTGCCCAGGTTGGAGTGCAGTGGCAAGATCTTGGCTCACTGCAACCTCTGCTTCCTGTGTTCAAGCGGTTCTCCTGCCTCAGCCTCCTGAATAGCTGGGATTACAGGAACCCACCATCATGCTCAGTTAATTTTTGTATTCTTAGTTGAGACGGGGTTTCACCATGTTGGAGGGGTTGGTCTCGAACTCCTGACTTCAGGTGATGCACCCACCTCAGCCTCCCAAAGTGCTGGGATTACAGCTGTAAGCCATGGTGCCTGGCTGTCAATTTTTTTTCTTTTTTTTTTCCTTTTTTATTTATTATTATTATTATACTTTAAGTTCTAGGGTACATGTGCATAACGTGCAGGTTTGTTACATATGTATACTTGTGCCATGTTGGTGTGCTGCACCCATCAACTCATCAGCACCCATCAACTCGTCATTTACATCAGGTATAACTCCCAATGCCATCCCTCCCCCCTCCCCCCTCCCCATTATAGGCCCCGGTGTGTGATGTTCCCCTTCCCGAGTCCAAATGATCTCATTGTTCAGTTCCCACCTATGAGTGAGAACATGAGGCGTTTGGTTTTCTGTTCTTGTGATAGTTTGTTAAGAATGATGGTTTCCAGCTGCATCCATGTTCCTACAAAGGACACAAACTCATCCTTTTTTAAGGCTGCATAGTATTCCATGACTGTTTCAATTTTGCTGCTTGTTATTGGTCTATTCAGAGTTTCTTCCTTATTTAATCTAGGAGAGTTATGTAGTTTCAGAAATTTATCCATCTCATCCAGATTTATAGTTTGTGTGCATAAACCTGTTCATTGTAGCCTTGAATGATCTTTTGTATTTCTATGTTATCAGTTATAATATCTCCCACTTCATTTCTATTAATAATTGAGCTTATTTGGATCTTCTCTCTTTTTTTCATGGTTAATCTTGCTAATGGTATATCACATTTGTTTATCTTTTCAAATAACCAGCTTGCCTGCCTTCCTTTCTTTCCTTCCTTCCCTCCTCCCTCCCTCCCTCCCTCCCTCCCTCCTTTCTTTCTTTCCTTCCTTCCTTCCTTCCTTCCTTCCTTCCTTCCTTCCTTCCTTCCTTCCTTCCTTCCTTCCTCTTCTTTCTTGATGGAGTTTAGCTCTTGTTGCCCAGGCTGGAATGCAATGGCATGATCTTGGCTCACTGCAACCTCCACCTCCTGGGTTCAAGCGATTCTCCTGCATCAGTCTCCCAAGTTGCTGGGATTACAGACACGCATCACCATGCCCGGCTAATTTTGTATTTTTAGTAGAGACGGGGTTTCTCCATGTTGCTCAGGAGGGTCTCGAACTCCCGACCTCAGGTGATCCGCCTGCCTCAGCCTCTCAAAGTGCTGGGATTATAGGTATGAGACACTGTGCCCAGCAGAACCAGCTTCCTGTTTCATTTATTTTTGGCATTTTTTTGTTTCAGTTTTATTTAATTCTGCTCTTTAATTCTTTTCTTATGCTGGATTGGTATTTGGTTTGTTCTTGTTTCTCTAGTTCCTTGAGATGTGAAATTAGGTTGTCTATTTGTGCTCTTTCACACTTTTTGACGTAAGCATTTAATGCTATGAACTTTCCTTTTAGCAACACTTTTGCTGTATGCCAGAGGTTTTGATAAATTGTGTAACTATTATTATTCAGTTCAAAGAAGTTTTAATTTTCATCCTGATCTCATTGTTAACCCCAAGATCATTCAAGAACAGATTATTTAATTTCCATGTATTTGTATAGTTTTGAGAGTTCCTTTTGAAATTGATTTTCAGTTTATTCCACTGTGGTATGAAAAAGAAATAATTGAGGAAAAATTCACTGGCCTTGCTAGAGATTTAGACATCTAAATACAAGTAGCTCAAAAACTTCCTGGAAAATTTGTCACAAAAAGATCATCACCCGGCACATAGTCATCAGGTTATCTAAAGTCAAGACAAAGGAAAGAATCTTAAGAGTGGAGAGAAAGAAAGCATCTGGAAACCTATAAAGAAATACATATCAGATTAGCAGCAGATTTCTCAGCAGAAACCTTACAAGTCAAAAGGAATTAGGGTCCTATCTTAATCTCCTTAAACAAAATAATTGTCAGCCAAGAATTTTGTGTCCATCAAAACTAAGCTTCATAAATGATAGAGAGATAAAGTCTTTTTCAAACAAACAAATGCTGAGATAATTTGCCCCTACCAAATTCAAGAAATGCTAAAAAGAGTTCTAAATCTTGAAACAAAACTTCAAAACACACCAAAATAGAAACCTCTTTAGAGCATAAATTTCACAGGGCCTATAAAACAATAACACAATTAAAAAAAAAGATATTTAGGCAACATCTAAGATGATGAATAGAACAGTACCTCACATATCAATACTAATGTTGAATGTAAATGGCCTAAATGTTCCACTTAATAGGCACAGAATGGCAGAATGAATGAAATCCACCATCACAGTATCTGCTGTGTTCAAGAGACTTGTCAAACACATAAATACTCACATAAACTTAAGGGAAAGGGGTAGAAAAAGATATTCCATGCAAACGGAAAGCAAAAGCAAGCAGGAGTAGTTATTCTTATATACAATAAACCAGACTTTAAAGCAACAACAATAAAAAAAGTTAAAGAAGGACATTATATAATGATAAAAGGATTAGTACAACAGGAAAACATCACTGTCTTAAATATATATGTACCTAACACTAGAGCTCCCAAATTCATAAAACAATTACTAATAGACCTAAGAAATGAGATAGGCAGCAACACAATAACAGTGGGGGACTTCCAGTGATAGCATGAGACAGGTCACTCAAGACGAAAGTCAACAACAACAACAACAACAACAACAAAATGCCCGTAAACTATACCCTAGAACAAAAGGACTAACAGATATTTACAGAACATTCTGACCAACTGAAGATTATGCATTATTTTCATCAGCATATGGAACATTCTCCAAGATAGACCATGTTAAAGGCCACAAACAAGCCTCAATGAATTTAAGAAAATTGTAATCACATCAAGTATCTTCTCAGCACACCTTTTACTGTAGCTACTGCTTTGGCAATTGGTTTAATGCAGTTGTAACCTATTAGTATTTTGCTTCAGCTGAACCAAATACCTCTTGCTTTCTGTCCCCACACTTCCCTGATACCTCTAAAAAGGAGACCTACAGAAACCTAACCAGCAAAATGTGTGTACGCATGTGTAACTTGGAAGTGAAAGGGAGTTAATACCTTCGTGAGGCATACTTTGACCAACAGAAGTTGGTGGACAAATGTTCTCATCTTCTGGCATATGAGAGGATAATTGTGCATGGTATGACCTTTAGAAGAAAAATTCTACATGGCTCCACAGAAGAGACTGATAGACACGAGCCTCAGTGTTTCACAGGGTTGATCATTCTGAAAACTATGCCCTTGAATTCATTTCCTCCTTTTCTCTGTTACATTCTAACTGGTGTCCCTCTGCTCTTTTCTAAAATTTGCCTTCCAAAATAAATTGCCTATATGCAAGGCTTTGTCTTAACCTCTGCTATTTGGGTGAAAACTCAGACTAAGACATATTTTATTCTCTACTGTTTTATATTTTTCTCTTTTCTCTGCTGTGAATCCCATCTGCATTCCTATGCTTTCAATTTTCACCTCTATCTGTGCTTCCTATAATACACACGCGTCATTGTCTGTGCTATTTTTGCTCATGTTGCTACCTCTTTCAAGGTTTTGTTCAAATGTAACTTACCTTTTGAAGTTTTCCTCACTCTTCTGATTTGTAATTGAGTTCAGGATTAATCATTTCTGTTTTCCTCAAGCTCCTTTTACAATGCTCTGGACATAGTAAAAGACTGAATACATAAATGGACAATGGACAATTTATATACCAAAAGGAAACTCTCACCTGAAATCTGCAACAGCCAGTCCAGGAAACCACTGCACTACCTTCAACAGCCAATCCAAAAAGTCAAACCACCATCTGCAGCAACCAGTCCTAGAAGTCAACAGCAACTCCTGTAGCAATCAGTCCCAAATGACCAGGGCTTGATCAGTAACTAACAGGTTTCCTAATTTTTGCCCTACTTCCATTTATAACCAAACAAAGAAAGTCAAATGTGTTTCCCTAACCAGTCACATATGATGACCACTCCTCCAGTTATTTCACCTGCAGTCTCCAATCAGGGCATAATTATAGCTATCATTTTATTTTTACTTTTGAGTTTTATCACTTTCCTACCTGCATTTGAATCTCTATCAAACAAAAGAAGTGATAGTAGCTGTCTATGTTGCTATAGCAAGTTCTATATTTTAAGCGTATTACAGATAAAATGTTTGCGCCCCTCCCCAAATTCTTATGTTGAAACCTAATCCCCAGTATAATAGAATTTGGAGGTGGGGGCTTTGAAAAGTAATTGGGTCATGAGGGTGAAGCTCTCATGAATGGGTTTAGTGCCCATATTAGAAAAAGTCAGAGAGTTACCTTGTGCCTTTTCTGTTGTGTGAGGATACAACGAGAAGTCGGTAATCTTCACCCTGAAGAGGGCTGTCACCAGAACTTGATCATGCTGGCACCATGGTCATGGACATCCTGTCACCAGATCTAGAAGACATAATCTCTGAGGTTGATATGCCACCCAGTTTCTGCAATTTTGTTGTAGCAGCACTAACTGACTAACACAAAGCCTTTGCTTGTTCTGATTTAAGTAGATTTTATTTATTTCCACAAAGAGAGCCACTAATTATTATTTGGTAAATTTATGAAATTTGCTAAAGTTATCATCAAAATGGTAAAGGGAAATTTATTGGTGCTTGGTTTAGAGTAGTGATTTAGAAACGTTTAAAAGTGCTTCTTTTCATATCCTAAGTGAGACTCCACAGTAAAACAAGATACATTAGCGAGTAATGAGATCTTGCAGGAAATGATTTGCTGATAATATCATAAAGAGCTGGTTGTTTTAATATTTTGTGGAAATAATAGAGCACAAAATAATGTCCAACTTTTGTGAGTGACCAAAAAGTAGTCATAGCATGCCAGGATCTGGGGATTCTGAGAGGGGACATGAGGACTCTAAAAGGAAGAAGAGAACAAGAAAGCATGCGTGAAAGCTGCTTTTATGTAACATCGGCCAAAGGATGACTTTGCTAAACAAAAATAGGGAAAAGGAAATTCAACCTCTACCACCTTTACATGAGAATCACATGTTCTGCTGGTTGCGAATATTTTATTGTGTAGAAAGAGGATTTTTTTGCTTATTTTGTTCAATAGAAACACATCTTCTCTACTGTTTCCTGGGAGCATATAGCTATATTACATATTTCTTCCAAATTCTTTTTAATTTCCAAGCTCCAGATTAAATTTTCTTTTGAAATTGCTGGTTTACTTGAATGCAGAATTTTAGTAAACATATTTTATTTAGAAAGATAGTTTGGAAAGTACCTCTCTATTAGATACAGTCATAAAAATAATAATTTCATCTAGCACACTGGAACTTTGTTTCTACATTAAAACTGATTCTATAAAATCTCAAGTCCCTGTTTGGAGATATCTCACATGAGCTCTCACATTTACGCTATTGTGTTTGAAAGAAAAGAGTGAGCTCTTTAAAAAATACTAGATCTTAAATATCTCAATGTCATAAATACTCTTTTAGTGATTGTACTTGATATTGATACCTCCAGTTAGATTTTTAAAATAAGGTTTCTTCACTAATTTTCCTTCAGCTGTTATTAAGAGCAAGTAGAAATATTATTTAAGAAACTCTCCAGTCTCCAGTTTGTGTTTTGTTTTGTTTTGTTTTGAGATGGAGTCTTGCTTGGTCACCCAGGCTGGAGTACAGTGTGGTGATGTCGGCTCACGGCAACCTCCATCTCCCAGGCTCAAGATACTCCCCTGTCTCAGCCTCCTGAGTATCTGGGACTACTACAGGCACCCACCACCATGCCTGGCTAAATATTTTGTATTTTTAGTAGAGACGGAGTTTCACTACATTTGTCAGGCTGGTCTTGAACTGCTGACCTCAGGAGATTGACCCGCCTCGGTCTCCCAAAGTGCTGGGATTACGGGGGTGAGCCACTGAGTCCAGCCCAGTCTCCAGTTTGAATGTGGCATATAATTTGAGGTATTGAGATAGTGCATATTTGTTCTAAAGGAGCAGACATGGACAGAAAATTAAGCAGTAAACTCACTGCCCAGAAAGAACAAATACACAGGAGCCTTTTCCCGTCATTCTATTGCTGTGGCTCTGTAACCAATGTTTGAACATAGGATAAACCTCTTTGCAATCTTCAGTGACTATTTCCACGTTCACACATCAGAGGACAAAATGTAAAACTGACATCTGGTCATCTCTTGATTCAATGTATAAATAAGAAGTAATATTGACTTAGAGACTTAAAACCAAATGAGAATTTACCCAACAAGTTCAAACCTGTGTTCCCACTCAACACAGCTGTTTTTCCAACCTTGCAATGAGGAGAACCTAAGCATAGATAATCAGGAGTCCATTCTGAAGTAAAATATCATTTGTAAATAATTTTCCTAAAGTGTTAGTGCAATGGTTCCCCAAGTGCTTATTTGCTTTTATGTAAGGAACAAAAAGGAAATAGAAAAGTTTAGAGGTTTATTATTACTACATATTCAGAAATAAAAATGCTTACACATTTTTCTGCTTTAATTTTATCCGTGTTCTCGTGTTTTTCCTTGCTGCTTACTTCTTATTTATACTTTCTTAATGAATTCTACACATTTATTAATAAAATCTAATAATACCCAACATTTATTGACTGAGTAAAACTTTACATTTTTTTCAATTAATCTAATTTTAAAAATTAATAGACATGCCAATTAGTGGATTGAAGAAACTCAGGAAGCCTTGGAATGACTTAAATTTGCAATATGTTAAAACTGGTAAATTGACTGTTATTATATAATGGAGTACAGGGAAAGCAGAATAGCATAGTGGTTTAAAAACTCAAACTGGTAAGAAATTATCTGTATTCAAATCTTGACTATACCATTTACTGGATAAATTAATTTGAGCTTATTATCATCCTTTTCTTTATTATTTGCTTTTTTCATTAGTAAACTAAGGATGATAAAAATAATAGTAAGATAGAGTTTTGGCAAAGATTAAATGTATTAAAGCTTGTTCTGCTTAGAACATTTCCCAGCACATAGTAAGTGTTTCCTTAGGACTAGGTCTTAAAATGCTTTGATTTAGTTAAATTTCTTCTATATAATGCAGTTGGGTGTGCATTATTTACCAGCTGCATACGTCTCTTCATGCTTCAGTAAGGTGTGTTGCAGATGGCTACCGATAATTGCATGGCACCGCAGATATAAGCAATATAAATAATGGATAAATCAGTGAAAATTCAATTGTCTTTGTATGCAAAGGACAGTACTTCAGCAAACTATTGGTTACTAGAGTTCTATGACAATTCTAAGATTCTGAAAAACATTTGATTCATTCTAGGCATATGATTCCTAGCACTGAAGTTTATTTCTTCCATAATGTCAAACATATGTTTAATAAAGAGAGGGCTGCCTATTCTGTCAGAAACATTTGACAATGTTTGCAGCAAGTTGTACTGGTTCTATGACTAACTCTTCATTCTAAAGTTACTCTCAACTTTTCTCAGATTATCTCTATTTTTGTCCCAGAAGTCAGATATTTGAAAAAGAAAACACAACTTCTATTACTGGTAGTAAAATATTAATTAGATTATCATATTATTTCTGCCACTCAATAGTATGAGACTTACCAATAGCAGAAATAATACTTTTAGGGAATAAAATATAAAATATAAGAAAGGACATTCATAAATTTACTGTTTTATTTATTGGCAAGTAAGCAAAAGGTATATAAAACTTAACATATAACTCTTAAATAAAGGCTGAGAAGAGTCAAGAAAAATTAGATTTATATTTTAAAAGTGACGTTCACTAATTATATTGAGGTGTCCTTCACCCTCTCCTCTCTGGCTTCTAATCAAGCTCCCAGATCTTCACTATTTTAAACCCTGGTGAATGATAATTCTTATGCTGTTCATATTGAGATTTTCATTTTTTTTTTTTATTATTATACTTTAAGTTCTAGGGTACATGTGCATAACATGCAGGTTTGTTACATATGTATATCTGTGCCATGTTGGTGTGCTGCACCCATCAACTTGTCAGCACCCATCAATTCATCATTTATATCATGTATAACTCCCCAATGCAATCCCTCCCCCCTCCCCCCTCCCCATGATAGGCCCCAGTGTGTGATGTTCCCTTTCCCGAGTCCAAGTGATCTCATTGTTCAGTTCCCACCTATGAGCGAGAACATGCGGTGTTTGGTTTTCTCTTCTTGTGATAGTTTGCTAAGAATGATGGTTTCCAGCTGCGTCCATGTCCCTACAAAGGACGCAAACTCATCCTTTTTTATGGCTGCATAGTATTCCATGGTGTATATGTGCCATATGAGATTTTCATTTTTGTTGTGTATCACCCACATCTCCCTTTTATACTTGAAAATTATTCCACCAAATCTCCACTGAGAAGCACATAAAATGATGTTAAGCTTCATTAGCCACTGGGGAAATGCAGAGCTATGATAAGCTACCTTTACATACTTATTGGAACCTCCCTGCAAAATGATCTAACCATAAGCTTGTGAAGATGGAGAACAATAAGAATTCTCACTCGTTGTTGGTTGGAATGCAAAATGAAATAGCCACTCTGGAAACAGTTTGGCAATTTCTTTCGCAGTTAAACATACATTCGCTGTGTGACTCAGCAATCCCATCATTAGTATATACTGGAGTGAAATGAAAACTAATATTTAAACTACCCATCTATGAAGGCTTATAGCAGCTCTAATTACTAATGCCAAAATTGGTAAACAACAAATGTCCTTCAGTGGGTGAATTGGTAACCTCGTATATGTGTACAATGAAATGTTATAAAGCAATATAATGAACAATTGATACATGAAACAACTTGCATGAACTTCAAAGACATTATGCAGAGTGAAAGAAGTCAGTATCAAAAAGTTACAAACCATAGGACTCTACTTATATGGCATTCTCAAAAAACCAAAACTACTGGGACAGAGACCAGATCAGTGTTTGCCAGAGATTAGGAGCAAGGAGGAGGGTATCACTATAAAGGGATAGGATGAGATAGTTTTGGGGTTGACAGAACTGTCTATCCTGATTATGGTGGGGGTGCACAAATCTATCCATTTATTAAAATCCATAGGAGTGTACACCAACAGAAACAAATAATCAAATTTACAGTACAGTAATTTGACAGTAATTTGAAAAGTAAAGTAATAAAAACCCTCCCACTCTGATAACCTCCATTCTGTTTATATATATATATAAAACTCTTCTAAGGTATGGATAATTGTTTTAAGATATGGCAAAAAAATTTTGTCCCTCCAAATTTCGTCTTAATTTTAAAAATAAGTCGCTAACACAAAATAGTACATTCATAAAGACAATATTTCAGTGAGACAGTGGTTTCCACGTAGAAGAAACGAGCTGACCTAGAGGACTTCAGAAGTTACTCATGATCCTAAGGGTCCAGAAGCCCCAGAAGTCTTCTTGCCTTCTGCTTGCTCTTTGATAATCCCTTCCCCAGATTGTCATAGCTTTTCCAGCTTCTAAAGTTACCTATCCCTTGTTAACTCCCTGTATCAAATCCCAGGCTGATACACAGTTTGAAATAATGGCAGGAACAGTTTCCCAGTGGCCCCATTCTTTCCGTTGAAAAGAATATGCAGGCCATAATTTAAACTAATTACCTACCTTCCATAAATATACAAGGAATAAATTATCCTTTTGCATATTCCTTTTTATCTCAGTCACAACCAAAAGTCCAAGCTTTCCAAAATGCTCTCAAACTATCCCCACATGCTTCTATCTGTATATCCCCTGAATTAGCCCAAACTCTTAACCTTCTATGCCTTTCTACTGTGACTTTGGAATATGCTTTGATCAACATTCTCCATATTCAACTACAATTTCCTCTTTATTTGTTTTCCTCCTTTGTCTAAGTTAGTTAAACCTGTTACTGGAAGAATCACCCCACTCCCTCCACAGGCTTCTTCAGTGAGCGCTATTTTCCTTTCTCACTCCACATGCCTCAGAGCCTGGAGGTGGACTCAGTGAATCCCTAATTACCCAATACTAGTTCCAAACTCTTTTTCCTTACATCCTGGACTCCTAGATATTTTTCTTCAATGGAACTGGATCATAGTCTTCGTTTTTACCTTTATTTCAATCACCATTTATAGAGATTTCAACTTTTGTGCACATGATGCGGTCAATACCCTGGCTTCTCGGTGTTCTCAGCTTCCTAAATTACAAGGATTATTTTCTCCATCCACACTCTAGCCACCCCCCACCCCCCATTTTCAAAAATACCTTTGACAAGTATCTAGCTTATTTTGTGGTATATTAGCTTAAGTACTTTAGTATATCCCACACCTACAGTTCTTTGACTCTATTGGTGCCTCCAATTCATTGATTCTAACAGTTTTAATATTCATCCACCTCCGAACCACCCTTACTTTCTTCCCTATGTAGGTTGGATTGTATGTTCCAGTGTTGTTATCACTTGTTTGCAGAATCTCCCTTCCTTCTCATTTCTTGATAATATTCATCCAACTTAACCCTATTCATCCAACTTAACCTTAACTCTCATTGTACTTAATTATTTGCACAATTCATGAATATACCTGAATAACTTTATAACTTCTGGTATATAAAAGTCACACTATGATGGTGACTAGTTTCACTTTACATTAATGAATAAAAGTTTCAAATGGGTTCCTAAACCTCACTCTGCAAGATGATGCCTTCTCATTTTTTCTCTTCTGTTTGAATCTTTTTGTAAAAAAATTATTTATATATATTTTTTGAGACAGAGTCTCTCTGTCACCCAGGCTGGAGTGCAGTGGCATGATCTCAGCTCACTGCAACTTCCGTCTCCAGGGTTCAAGCAATTTTCCTGCCTCAGCCTCCTGAGTAGCTGGGACTATAGGCATGTGCCACCGTGCCAAGCTAATTTTTGTATTTTTAATAGAGACAGGGTTTCGCCATGTTGGCCAGACTGGTCTCAAACTCTTGACCTCAACCGATCTACTTGCCTCCCAAAGTGTTGGGATTACAGGCGTAAGCCACTGCGCCTGGCCCTGAATCGTTATTTTATGATTTCATCTAATTATTGATAGGAAAAATTAAAGCAATCAGAAAAGCACTGCCACATCTTCCTACCATACTCACCAATGCATTGCATCTCTTTACAATTACTCAGTCTCCTCTCTTGTTACAGTGAAATATATATCCAGGCTCGTATCTAAGGGCATTCTACTTCCGTTTTGCATTTTATATCATTTGACTAAGGTCACCATGGTTACTTATATTCCTAGGAAAATCGTACCCCTCTTTTACCTGCCTAAATATTAAAAGCTTACCCTGTTCATTTATCTCTTAATAGTTTCCCATTCTTGATGACAAAGTTATATATTAACCCTGTCTTTTCTAACCAATAAAAGGTCTTTACTTCTATAGCCACCTATTTCTCACTACTGGCTAGGTAATTCTCAGTAGCTTACAAAAATTGTCATTAACAATTTTTCATATTTAAAAGCCTGGTGGTGATTTCATCCTTTCCTTCAGCTTCTATACCTTGTCTGTCTTCTCTGTCACAGCAAAATATTTTTAAAGATTTCAAAAATGTTATCTCCACTTCCTCATTTCTATTACATTTTTATCCAGCCACATTTGGGCTTTTTCTTTTAACCATTGAATGAGTGTCAGGTTGCCAAACACAAAGATCAATTATCTTTTCTCATCTTAATCTGTAAATTGTCTCTGAAAATACATTATTTCCATGGTTTCTGTGACATGACTTTGTTCTAATTGTCTTGCAACCTCAATAGCCAGACTATCTCAGTCTTTTGATTCTAGATCCTTTCTCTCTGTTTGATGTTTAAATGTTGGAGTATCCCATAGCTCGACTCTGATCCTTCTTCACTTTTCTTCTATTTCCTAGGATACCTTATTTAATTTTATTAATTCAAATACCATTGGTATGCTAATGAAATTACACTACCAGCCTTACACCTAATGAACCAATTACTTGTTTTGTATGTCTACAGCATCTCAAATTAAGCAGGTCAAAGACAAAATTCATAGTTCTTTCTCCCAAACATAGTCTTTATATAGTATTTGTTATGTGAGTAAATGACAACTCCAATCAATTATTTGAGTTAAAGTTCAACATGTCCTTTATGATTCATGATCCTTTTTTTTTTTCAACCTTCCAAGTCATAACGTTCTACCTTCAAAATATATTCTGAATAAGGATTACCATCACTTCTAACAGCTGAAAGTTACCATGGACAGTTATTCTTTCTCCTGCTACATTACTCTAACGCTCACTCCCCTGCCATTACATTTCACTTAAAAGGACCCTGTGATTAAGTTCAGGCCACCAGACAATGTAGGATAATATTTGCATCTCAATGTCTTTAACTTTCTTCACATCTGCAAATACCATTTTGCTTTTGATGGCACCATATACACAAATTCTGGAAATTAGAAAGTAAACAACTTGGTGAGGCAGAGAGGCATTATTCTACCTTCCCAAGTGCTTGGGAGTTTTTCAAGATTCAGTGCATAGGAAAGATAGAAGGAATAGAAGGAGTACGTGATCAAGACTCAGAGGAGATTTACATAGATGTGTTAAAAAAGAACCACTTCAGAAAGGGCATCTTGGAGAACATTATGCTAAGTGAAATAAGTTGGCACAGAAAGAAATATGGCATGATCTCACTTCTATGTGAAATATAAAAAAGAAAAACCAATAAAGTAGAAAAATAGTGGTTACCAGGGGCTTGGGGAGGGGGATGGATAGGGAACGGGAGATGTTGATCAAAGGGTATACATTTTAGTCAGCCACGAGGAGTAAGTGTCAGTGATCTATTGCACAGAATGATGATTATAATAAGTAATGAGACCTTGTCTATTTCAAAATTTCTAAAAGAATACATTTTAAATGTTTTAATGACACAAAATGATATGTTAGATAATAGATTTGTTAATTAGTTTGATTTAATCACTCTGCAATGTAAACACATATCAAACCATTACATAGTACCCCATAAATATATACAATTATTTGTCAATTAAAACAAAATTAAAGAGAAATAGCATCCCTTTTTCTAAATATAGAGGATAAAATGATAAGTATAGAGATAGGCATATCCTGAAGAGAAGACGTGCTTCTCTTCAAGAACTTCACAAAATTTTTATATTACATATTATAAATTATGTGTCTACATGTATATTTGCATATATGTATGGTGTGTGTAATTAAATAAGAGTTTTTTAATGTATAACTAGTAGCTTGAAGTCCTAGCAGATGGCTTGGAAAAGTTAACAAGTTAAATCAATGAAGAAAACATAGTAGTAATTCTAAGTTAGAACATTAATTTTAGTGGTCCAAATCTGCACAGAGATAAAATTTTCTCTAGCAAAGTTATGCAACACTGATATAAAAAATATATGATTTATTAGGAATGGAGTTTGATGTTAAGGACTAGGGGCTATAGCAGAGAAATTTGTTGAGGGAATATAGAGCAGTGGAGAAAGCATTAAGTATCTGGAAATGTTACAAGTGAGATAAGAGTGGGATCATACTTTGAAGCTATTATTCAGTGCTTAATACTGATATTATCTACTGATATTACTGATATGCACCCTGTTGGGGCATGTAAGCTAAGTGCGTACATACCGCATTGATATATGAATGTATAAGTTAAGTATTTGCCACTATATTTACAGAACAATGGTGTAATTCTTTTGAATTATACTTTAAATATTCAATTGTTTCTAAAGTTATATTGCAAAAGTATTCAAATACAATTAAGTTATTTTGATTGATTTTCCACAGTGTATTTATCATAATTTTTGAACTAGACATTTGTGTAGATGTCGGTAAAAGATGAAGATATTTAACAGAATTCTATGTTAAATGGGTCACAAATTATCTTATCTCTAAAAATTATTGACATTTTCAAAATTTATGTCAAACTTAGATATCTACATAAGCACAAAAATCAGTTACTCAATTAAAAGTAAGTGTTTAATTTTGGACAATCATACAATAACCTACCTGCGTTAATAAAATCGGTGTAATGTTAAATACCTTAAATAGAAATATGACAACGGAATTAGTTTTTTCAATGAATATTATTCTAAAAGAGACCTTAAATTTCTAAAATAATAAAATTATCATTTGTACATAATGAATGATGACTGAAGTCATCAGCCTGCACACAGTGAATACACAGAATGTCTAAACTGGTTATTAAACAAAAGACTACAATATATTTGGGTATGTTGACATGACATCAAATGAGGCACTTAATTTAGTTAAACTATTATTTTTGTTTTGTTTTGTTTTTCTTAAATTTTTATTTTTTTATTTTTGGTTAAGCTATAATTGGAGAAAATTTTGTTAAATGTCTTGATAGGTATTGTTAGTTCAAGCAAGAACTCAGTAGACATAATAAATATTATTTATTAACTTTTAATTAAATATTATTTAATTAGCTTTCAAATTAATTGCATTGATATTGCGAAGATACTCCTAAGAGTAATAATTAAAATCATTTTTGTTTCTAAACAATTATTGGCCATTCTCAATGGGTAAAACAGTCATTTATTCAGCAGTCAGTTATTCAACAAAGATTGTTGAGGTCCTGCAAAGTCCCAAGCATTCTTCCTGTTTTAAAGCTATAGCAGCAAATACAGAAAGAAAAGAAAAAATTAAAGTCCCTGCCTTCAGGAGGCTGATATTCTAATGGAGTAGAGACAATACAAACAATATACTCACTTCTCTTCTGTAGCCAGCATTTATAACATAGACTAGATTGCTTTACTCAAGTGTCTAAAGCATTTTCTTCTTCCTTGTATTAAAAATTTCAAAATACTATCAAAACCGTTTAACTAGGGCATAGTAGACATGTATATGTTGAAAATAACATATGTGGCAATATATTATGGACAGTAGTGATTTTCATATTTTCTGTTTTATCAATTCAAAAGTGAACCTGAAAACTTTAACACATACCTATGTAGTCATTTGTCATTTTACTGAGATATGAATTTGAATTATACTTATCATGCAGCTGGTGTATACTAGTGAAACTATTAGCTTATATCCTCATCTCACATTTATTATGAGAGTAAGGAGATGATATTGACAAAGAGTTATTCCTAAATTTATGCCATTTGCTAATATTCCTGAAGACAGTGAAGATAGTAAATAATATGTTTGCTTTTTTGCAGAAAATGTAAATTATTAAAATATTAAGAGGCAATATGATAAATTTGACAGTGAGATATATATATATATAGAACATGGCTACTATATAGTCTATTTTTTTTTTTTTTTTTGAGGCGGAGTCTCATTCTGTCGCCCGGACTGGAGTGCAGTGGCCAGATCTCAGCTCACTGCAAGCTCCACCTCCCAGGTTTACGCCATTCTCCTGCCTCAGCCTCCGGAGTAGCTGGGACTACAGGCGCCCGCCACCTCGCCCGGCTAGTTTTTGTGTTTTTAGTAGAGACGGGGTTTCACCGTGTTAGCCAGGATGGTCTCGATCTCCTGACCTCGTGATCCGCCCGTCTCGGCCTCCCAAAGTGCTAGGATTACAGGCTTGAGCCACCGCGCCCGGCCTATATAGTCCATTAAAACCAATATGAAAGTGACTTACTGAACTGTCTCTAAGTACATCTAGGCTATACACACCTGGCTATTAAATGATAGGTTATAATTGTTGAAAATTTAAAGTCACATACCATGTAGTTGAGGATATACAGTTAATACATGATTTTTTTTTATAGCCTCATTATAAGTTTATTATGTTCTAAGTCTATAAGGCCCCCAAAAAAGTCTTTCTTTCTTTTCTTTTATTCTTTCTTTTGTTTTTATTTTTTATTTTTTTTTTTATTATTATACTTTAAGTTCTAGGGTACATGTGCATAACGTGCAGGTTTGTTACATATGTATACTTGTGCCATGTTGGTGTGCTGCACCCATCAACTCGTCAGCACCCATCAATTCATCATTTATATCAGGTATAACTCCCCAATGCAATCCCTCCCCCCTCCCCCCTCCCAATGATAGGCCGCATTGTGTGATGTTCCCCTTCCCCAGTCCAAGTGAACTCATTGTTCAGTTCCCACCTATGAGTGAGAACATGCGGTGTTTGGTTTTCTCTTCTTGTGATAGTTTGCTAAGAATGATGGTTTCCAGCTGCATCCACGTCCCTACAAAGGACGCAAACTCATCATTTTTTATGGCTGCATAGTATTCCATGGTGTATATGTGCCACATTTTCTTACTCCAGTCTGTCACTGATGGACATTTGGGTTGATTCCAAGTCTTTGCTATTGTGAATAGTGCCGCAATAAACATACGTGTGCATGTGTCCTTGTAGTAGAATAATTTATAATTCTTTGGGTATATACCCAGTAGTGGGATGGCTGGGTCATATGGTACTTCTAGTTCTAGATCCTTGAGGAATTGCCATACTGTTTTCCATAATGGTTGAACAAGTTTACAATCCCACCAACAGTGTAAAAGTGTTCCTATTTCTCCACATCCTCTCCAACACCTGTTGTTTCCTGATTTTTTAATGATTGCCATTCTAACTGGTGTGAGATGGTATCTCATTGTGGTTTTGATTTGCATTTCTCTGATGGCGAGTGATGGTGAGCATTTTTTCATGTGTCTGTTGGCTGTATGAATGTCTTCCTTTGAGAAATGTCTGTTCATATCCTTTCCCCACTTTTGGATGAGGTTGTTTGTTTTTTTTCTTGTATATTTGTTTGAGTTCTTTGTAGATTCTGGAAATTAGCCCTTTGTCAGATGAGTAGATTGCAAAAATTTTCTCCCATTC
>NC_045445.1:65439018-65470754 GCF_002776525.5 Piliocolobus tephrosceles | reverse complement strand
CTGATACTCTTTCTTCCAGTTGATCGAGTCGGTTACTGAAGCTTGTGCATTTATCATGTATTTCTTGTGTCATGGTTTTCATCTCTGTCATTTCGTTTATGACCTTCTCTGCATTAATTAGTCTAGCTGTCAATTCTTCCACTCTTTTTTCAAGATTTTTAGTTTCTTTGCTCTGGGTACGTAATTCCTCCTTTAGCTCTGAGAGGTTTGATGGACTGAAGCCTTCTTCTCTCATCTCGTCAAAGTCATTCTCTGACCAGCTTTGATCCATTGCTGGCGATGGGCTGTGCTCCCTTGCAGGGGGAGATGCGCTCTTATTTTTTGAATTTCCAGCTTTTCTGCCCTGCTTTTTCCCCATCTTTGTGGTTTTATCTGTCTCTGGTCTTTGATGATGGTGACGTACTGATGGGGTTTTGGTATAGGTGACCTTCCTGTTTGATAGTTTTCCTTCTGACAGTCAGGACCCTCAGCTATAGGTCTGTTGGAGATTGCTTGAGGTCCACTCCAGACCCTGTTTGCCTGGGTATCAGCAGCAGAGGTTGCAGAAGATAGAATATTGCTGAACAGCGAGTGCACCTGTCTGATTCTTGCTTTGGAAGCTTCCTCTCAGGGGTGTACTCCACCCTGTGAGGTGTGGGGTGTCAGACTGCCCCTAGTGGGGGATGTCTCCCAGTTAGGCTACTCAGGGGTCAGTGACCCACTTGAGCAGGCAGACTGCCCCTTCTCAGATCTCACCCTCCGTGTTGGGAGATCCACTGCTCTCTTCAAAGCTGTCAGACAGCGTCATTCGCGTCTGCACAGGCCTCTGCTGCTTTAGCTGAGCCCTGTCCCCAGAGGCGGAGTCTACAGAGACAGGCAGGTTTCCTTGAGCTGCTGTGAGCTCCACCCAGTTCGAGCTTCCCAGCGGCTTTATTTACCTACTTAAGCCTCAGAGATGGCGGGCTCCCCACCCCCAGCCTCGCTGCTGCCTTGCGGTTAGATTGCCGCAGACTGCTGTGTTAGCAAGGAGGGAGGCTCCGTGGGCGTGGGACCCTCCTGGCCAGGTGTGGGATATATTCTCCTGGTGTGCCGGTGTGCTTACAGCGCAGTATTGGGGTGGGAGTTACCCAATTTTCCAGGTGTTTTGTGTCTCAGTTCCCCTGGCTAGGAAAAGGGATTCCCTTCCCCCTTGCGCTTCCCATGTGAGGCGATGCCTCGCCCTGCTTCAGCTCTGGCTGGTCAGGCTGCAGCAGCTGACCAGCACCGATTGTCCAGCACTCCTGAGTGAGATGACCCCAGTACCTCAGTTGAAAATGCAGAAATCACCGGTCTTCTGTGTCGCTCGCGCTGGGAGATGGAGACTGGAGCTGTTCCTATTTGGCCATCTTGCTCCGCCCCCAATACATGATTTACAACAGAAATGGGATTTCTAAAAAGGCCTAAAAATATAATGAGTTAGATAATATAAAATATATGTACAGAATATCTTGAAGCGCTTAGAGATCCATATTTGGGCTGACAAAGAAAGTGATGAAAATCCACAGAACTACAAAAATTTAGAAAATAAAAATCTAGAAAGACAACACAGAGCTGAGCCCAGCAGTTCAGTTACTACTATTTACCTATTTCTTTTTCTTTCCTTTTTGAGATGGAGTCTCCCTCTCTTGCCCAGGCTGGAGTGAAGTAGGGTGATCTCCACTCACTGCAACCTGTGCCCACCAGGTTCAAGCAATTCTCCTGCCTCAGCCTCCTGAGTAGCTGGGATCATAGGCACCCACCACTGGCTAATTGTTTTTTGTTTGTTCGTTCTTCTTTTTTTTTTTTTTTTTTGGACAAGTTAGTAGAGATGGGATTCCACCATGTTGGCCGGGGCTGGTGTCGAACTCCCTACCTCAGGTGATCCACCCTCCTCGGCCTCCCAAAATGCTAGGAATACAGGATTGAGCCACAGTGCCCAGCCCTATTTGCCTATTTCTGATAGTCTGCATCTTTAGATGTTAATGGGCCACATATATGGCAAAACAAAGATTGCCCAATATGGAATTTGTTATTTATTTATTGGATATGGACAAGTTACAGCTGTATATATTTATGGGGTACAAAGTGATGCTAGGATATATGTATACAGAGTGGAATTATTGAATCAAGCTAATTTCCTTCTGACAGGAAGGAAATATCACTTCAAATGCTTATCATTATTTCTTTCTTTATAACAGAAACATTGTATCTTTGATCAGGACACATTCATAAAGCTCAGACCTCAGTAAAGTGATATATTGTCTCAGAGGAAGAAATTTAGGAAGATTGCCTGTTTCAGCCTTGGGGTTTGTGTAGGAGGAAATAAATTCTCCAGTGATAATTCACAACCACACAATGTCTCTCACACAGGCTTGAGGCTAAAATTTATTTTATCTGTGTAATATAAAAAAGAAATAGAAATGAGAATTCATTTGAATGTTGTCTGGGTTTTTAGGTACATGGCAGCAAGGAAGAAAAAACAATTATCACTATTATATAATGAGTGCTATGGTTATTTATATTTTCATCTCTATACCCTGCTAAAAGTCTTTACCAATAATGAATTCAGGGCAGGGTGAAAGCCCTTGAGGTGAGACAAACCTGCATTCTATCACCTCCGCCAGGTATTGGAGCTGTGATATTTAGGCAGAAAACTGAAACTCTGAACCCCAGGTTCCCTTCAAAACATAAGGAGCAAGAACAATCCCTCCCTCACAGGATTTAAGGGAGGATTTGATGAATTTTAAATCCTGAGAATACAGAGTACTTGTCATCAGGCAGCCTAGGAGTGCAATCACAGCTCTGACATCTGTTGTTGTGTTAGCAGTGCAGGTTTTTTCACCTCTGTGGGATTCAGTGTTTTCAGCTGTAAAGTGAAGATAGTATTTCCCATTTGTAGCATTGTCACAAAATTAAATGAGATTACATATTACTTTTTTTTTTTTTTAAGACAGAGCCTCGGTCTGTCACCCAGGCTGGAGTGCCACAGTGTGATGTCAGCTCACAACAACCTCCGCCTCCCAGGTTCAAGCAATTCTCCTGCCTCAGCCTCCTGAGTAGCTGGGATTACAGGCACCTGCCACGACACGCACCTAATATTTGGTATTTTTAGTAGAGCTGGGGTTTCTCCATGTTGACCAGGCTAGTCTAGAGCTCCTAACCTCAGGTGATCTGCCCCCCTCGCCCTCCCAAAGTTCTGGGATTACAGATGTGAGCCACCATGCTGGGCCACATATTAAATTTTTAAAAAGTCAAAAGCTTATAAAAACTGGTGAAGTACATAATTATCACGATATTTATCATGACTATAAATGGCTGAGTTATGAAACATGTAAGGAATTATATTTTAAAATATATTTTAAATAATTTATTGCATTTTCTCACAAATTTTCCTCTCATATGGATCTATCTGAAATTGTAAATTAGCAAAACAACTCTAACTCAGCTTTTACTATGAGGAACTTCAAATTACTTTATCTCTGAGAAATAATATTAGAAGTGAAATTTGAGGTGTATTGTGTTTATGAAATTTTTTCATAAATTCTTGTACAATTAAACATTATATTTATTCTAATATACTTAGGTATTATTGAGTAACAGAAAATAATGAAGTTTAGAATTTGAAGTTTCCTTTTCTTTCTTTCTTTTTTTTTTTTTTTTTGAGATGAGTGCCACTCTATGTCCCTGGCTGGAGTGAGGTGGCACGATCTTGACTCACTGCAGCCTCCGCCTCCTGGGTTCAAGCGATTCTCCTGCCTCAGCCTCCTGAGTAGCTGGGACTACAGGCACATGTCACCACCCAACTAATTTTTGTACTGTTAGTAGAGACGGGGTTTCACCATGTTGGCTAGGCTGGTCTCAAACTCCTGACCTTAGGTGATCTGCCCACCTCCCAAAGTGCTAGGATTACAGGCGTGAGCCACTGCACCTGACCTGAAGTTTTCATTATAAAATAAAATATATTTCAAATACTAAACTTGACAGAAGGTTTTACTTTTTAAAATAAACTTAAAATACAGAATACAATATATAAACACTAAGAAATTCAACGTTTTCTTGCAAACAGAACATGAGAAAAACTAAGATGTATTTTGAAAAGGCAACTTTTACTTATATGTTTACTAAGATTGGATCTTGTTGTAACTCCTAATTCCTCCTGACACATGTGATTGTTAAATAAATTATAAAAATTATTCGTTATTTGCATGGGAGTGGGACAGGGAAAAACATCACTCAATAATAAAATAATTTTTGGCTCTCAAGAGTTCAGAGTAAGTCAAGTTTATGCTTTGCAAGACTTTATTTTATTCTATATGAAATAAGACATTTGAATAGAAAATTGATAATCATAAATTTATTGGCTGGACCACTGGATAAGTTTGACAACTTTTGATCAAAACTAATTAAAATGAAAACCAGTGATGCACATATTGTGGAAAAACTTTCCCTAGATGAATAGGGAGCTACTTAAAAACACAGTTCATTAACTTTACTGCTGATCCCGTTGAGTACTGAAAGGAAAAAATGTATGATGTGTCTGTTACTCTCTTCCTTTGCTATGAAGCTCATGAGCTGCCCACCTGTTTACTAGAAGAATACAATTAATATGAAAGAAAGTGTTTCATTTTAGATGCACGGAAAGCATATCATATATTTAAAATACAACTTTCACATATGTGGGTTCCTTCATATAAATATGCACATATATATAAAACATATAAGGGGATTACATATTTCTATATATGTTATATAGGAAGGAATAAAATTCCTGAGAAAAAGTAAGCTTAATCTAAAAGAAATAAGAAAAGTTAAGGATTCTACAAAGAAGTACCATCTACACTGTATTCAGGTCATTGGTAACTTCATTAACTGTATATTTCATAAAAACTTTACAGACTAAGTAGATTAGAGGTTTAGTGTTTAATCATTAAAAAAAACTTTTTAGATTTTTTAGTGTTTTTTGTTTTTATGGAGGGTGAACTACATTGCGTTTTTGTCATGCATTCAAACACTGTAGGCTTTTTTCTTTCTTTCTTTCTTTCTTTTTTTTTTTTTTTTTTTTGAGATGGGGTCTCGCTCTGTCGCCCCGGCTGGAATGCAGTGGTGCGATCTTGGCTCACTGCAAGCTCCGCCTTGAGGTTCAAGAGATTCTCCTGCCTTAGCTTCCTGAGGAACTGGGAATACAGGCGCCCGCCACCACTCCCGGCTAATTTTTTGTATTTTTAGTAGAGACGGGGTTTTACCATGTCAGCCAGGATGGTCTAGATCTCTTGACCTCGTGATCTGCCCGCCTCAGCCTCCCAAAGTGCTGGGATTACAGGGTGAGCCACTGCGCCTGGCCGCTTTAGGCATTATTAATAGGAAAAAAAAAAAAAAAAATACAAGATTGGGCCAGCAATTGCTGTTTATATGCTATAACAAAATATAATGCATTTGTAATATAAAGATGTCCTGTGTAAGCTTTGTATGTGAGGATTAAGTATTTTAAAACTAAACATTCAAACTAAAAAAGTAAAATCCAAGAGTTTCTCAAGAGTTGTTGAAGTAATCTGATAAAACTCACTAAAATATAATAACACTTGCTGAATCTGAAGCACAAGCAGGTCAAGTAATTTATGTTTGACTACAAGCTATATTGGGAAGAAATATATGCTAATTTCCAGTTGAGCGTTGTTTGCTTTCATGGACTTATGTGTGAGAATGGCCTTCACAGAGTTTCATGTGGAAGTTAACAGGGAGATGAAAAGGAAATTCTGCCCCCCAAAAACTCTAGTAAGAATAGTGATTACATTGAGATTGAAATCATTTTTCCATTTAGTTTACAGAAACTTATAATTAAGCTACATTCTGACTACATATATTCATATATTTATCTAGACTACCACATTCTTATTATGAAATCAAATTATAGAAACATCTGTGGATTATAATGAATTATAAACATTCCCAATTATCACAACTGCTGTATATAAGTAACTCTAATTTTAGACTAAGAAAAATTCAAATCAGTATTAATAACCAGCAGAGTAACAATTAAGGAAATGCTTTACCCAAAACATAGAGCCAAAGGTCATTTTATCAATAGAGTGATTTCCAGATGGAATTGCGCTAGGATAATTAAGAGTACATGCAATTGTGCAAATGCGTTCTATGGGGTCTTAGCATGATCAAAGCTACTCTCAAACTGTTACACAAATCCTAAGTATCTCACATTATTCTCTGTATAAGGTGATTCCATCCTCGAGAAACCAAGGAACAGTAGTATCTTACTGCTTACTGATAAGTAAAACTCCATGCAGATACACGTTACTTTTTTTTTTTTTTTGGAGATAGATTCTTGCTTGTCGCCCAAGCTAGAGTGCAGTGGCGCGATCTAGGCTCACTGCAAGCTCCACCTCCCAGGTTCACACCATTCTCCTGCCTTAGCCTCCTGAGTAGCTAGGACTACAGGTACCTGCCACCACAACTGTCTGATTTTTTGTATTTTTAGTAGAGACGGGGTTTCACTGTGTTAGCCAGGATGGTCTCAATCTCCTGACCTCATGATCCGCCCACCTCAGCCTCCCAAAGTGCTGGGATTACAGGTGTGAGCCACCGCACCCAGCAGACAGATGTTACTAATGAAATGCCTTATCAAGTTTCTGACTTCTGGGGTGGCATACAGAGAGCTAGAAGGAGCATGACATAATCCTTTAAAATACAAAGTAGAATAATTTCAAATTAAATACTATTTTTTCAAATACATTGGAAAGCTAGGGTTGCAGAATAAAGAACTGAGCCTACATCTAATGAAGGAGAGTGCCTGTTGGGAAGGAGAAATGGTGAACAAATATACACTTCCATAGGTGTAACAGGACACATACAAGAAGACTCAGAATGGCTGGCGTAGTGAAATGAATGGTGGGCTCCCCACCAAATATGCCTACATGCTAACTCCTAAAATGTGTGAATATAAATTTACTTGGAGAAAGAGTCTTTGCAGATGTTTTTAAATATCACGAGATGACATCAACTTGTATTATCATGGTGGCTCTTAATCCAATGGCACGTGTCATTATAAGAGACACCTAGATAAACACAGAAAAAAAGCTGAAGGACATGTGAAGAAGGAACCAGAGATTGGAGTTACATGCTTACAGGCTAAGAAATGCCTAGAGCCTTCAGAAGCTGAAAGAGGAAATGAAGAATTTTCCCTACAGGCTTTGCAGGGAGCATGTCCCTGTCAATAACTTGATTTTAGACTCCAAAACTGTAAGAGAACAAATTTGATATTTGTAGCCACCTAGTTTGTGATAATTTATTACAGCAGGCTCAGAAAACTAATACAGATTTTGGCACTTGAAGTCAGATGCTGCTGTAACATATCTACAAATGCTAAAGTGGCTTGAAAATTGGGTAATGTGTAGAGGGTGGAAGAATTTTGAGAGGTATAAGAAAAATCCTGGATTGCCTTATTGAGACTATTGGTGGAAATATAAACTTGCAAGGCACTGCTGGGGAAGGCCCATGAGAAAATGAGGAGCATGGTAGAGAAAGCTCATAGAGAATACATATATAATCATAAACAAAAAGTTGGTAGAAATAGGAATGCTAAAGATGTTTCTAGTGAGAGTTTATAAGGAAATGAGGAAGATGGTATTAGAAATTGTAGGAAAGTCACTCTTTATTATAAAGAGACAGAAAAAGTATCTGGATTGTGTTCTTCTGTTAAATGGAACACAGTACTCGTAAGCAATGACCATGGATATTTAGCTAAGGAGATTTCAGGCATAGTCTTGAAGATGCATCATGCTTTCTCCTTGGTGCTTCCAGCAAAATGTGGTAAGAAAGAGATAAATTGAAGAAAAATCTGTTACGCTACAAGGAACATAAACTTGATAATTCAAAAGATTACTGGCTTATCAGAATTGTAAATGATGCTAAAATTATAAAATTCACTTTTGGGAAAGCATGCTCTGGAGAGAAAACCAAAAGTAATGTTGAGTAGATTAGATTTGTTCATCTTAGATCGATTTAACCATCTTAGAAGCTAGTAATAGAGATGAAGCTATCCAGGAAAGTTGTGTGGAAAACCCTCTTGTCTAATGGCACACAACCTCATGACATAAATCAGAAGATGCACAAGTTTTTAAGAATGTTGTATCAGCAGAAGCATTGTCAACTTGAATTTAACAGGACAGAGATACGGCAAAATGAGAGCAAGCTGGAGGCATGGACACGAAGGCAGAAGTCGATTGTGCCACTGTGGGTGCAGAGGCCCAGGCTGATCAAATTGGCATGGGAGTAGATTTAAAAAATGGCAGAAGCCAAAAGAACCACAGCACGCCATTCAGAGATGTGGAGCCATTGGTTTCACTGTGAACTGAAATGACAGAGTATCCACTCACAAAAGATTATTCTCAGGCCTTGAAACCTAATAAAATTTGTCCTACTGAATATAAAATTTGACTGGGACAAATGGCCTCTTTGCTTCTTCCAATTTCTTCCTTTTGGAATGTGAATGTGTATTCTCTGCCTGTCCCACCATTGTTTTGGGGAAAGATATAACTTATATTTTAGTGTCACCAATGGAGAAAAAATTTGCCCCAGGATGTATCATATGCAGAGCTTCATCCATACCTGATTGAGATGATTTACATGATAAGATTTGGGACTTTCAAACTGTTGTTATTTAGATGAGATTTTAGATTTAAAGTTGATGTCCTAACAGGTTAAGACATTAGAGAATTTGGAACGTGGTGAATGTATTTTGCATGTGGGAGGGACATAAACTTTGGAGGCCAGAGAGTAGATTGTAGTAGTGTGAATTATGAACCCAATAAGATATGTCTATATCTTAGCCATACAAACCTGTAAATATGACTTTATTTGGGACAAAGGTCTTTGCAAATGTAATTGAGTTAAGGACACGGGGAGATCAGGGAGACAGAGGAAAAAGCTATATGAAGAAAAAAAACATACACTGGGGTAACATAGCCTCAAACCAAGAAACACCTGGACTCACCAGAATCTGGAAGAGGCAAGGGAGGATTCTCCCCTAGAGCCTTTGTAAGGAGCGTAGCAGTACGAACACCAGATATTTTTACTTCTGACCTACCTCCAGCACTGTACCACCTTGTAGCAGGCCTAGGAAACCAGTACACTTGATAAACTGTTAAAGGTTAGCTAGTGCTTGCTGGTGGGACAGTGTGAAAATTCTGGAGGTATGATAGTTAATTTTACATCAATATGGCTAGGCCATAATACAAAGATATTTAGTCAAACATCGGTCTACATGTTGCTGTGAAGATATTTTGTAGAAAAAAAAATTAATGTTTAAATCAGCAAACTTTTAAGCAGATCACCTTTTGCAGCGTAAGTGAGCCACATCCTATCACTTGAAGGCCTTACAAAAAAAAAAAAGACTGACTCTTCTAAGAAAGAGAGAATTCTGTCTATAAATCTCTTTCAGATTTTAACTTAAATGTCAACTCCTTCCTCGGTCTCCAGATTGCTGGCTTACACTGCCAATTTTGGGCTTGCCAGACTCCACAACTGCATGAGCCACTTCCTTAAAATGAATCTCTCTATATTCACATACACGCCCTATCGTTTCTGTTTCTCTGGAGAACACTGTGTGATACAGGTGGTCATGTACACTTTGGGGAACATGAATCATTTTCAATGCTCTTTTTCTTTTAATTAACCTACCAAGTGTTCACAGAAACCTTTAGAAAGAGTCCGAGGAAATATCTATTGTTTTGGAAATCTGTGAAAGAACAGAAAAGATACCAAGAAACTCCGCAAGGTTCCTTCCTGTCTATCAATAGTATGGAAAAATAAATTCTTATTCTATGGGGAACAGGAAAACACTGCTGGTCTTACTGCATTTGAAAACATTCATTGCCACTAGAAGGTAATATGGGAGGGCACTGAGGAAAACCCTAGTGTCAGGTCTCTGAGCCCAAGCTAAGCCATTGTATCCCCAGTGACTTGCACTTATAAGTCCACATGGCCCAAAGCAAGGGAAGAATCACAAAATAAGTGAAAATGGCCAATTCCTCTCTTAACTGATGACATTCCACCACAAAAGAAGTGAAAATGGCCGGTCCTTGCCTTAACTGATGACATTACCTTGTGAAATTCCTTCTCCTGGCTCACCGTGGCTCAAAAGCTCCCGGACTGAGCATCTTGTGACCCCCACCCCTGCCCGCCAGAGAACAACCCCCTTTGACTGTAATTTTCCACTACCCACCCAAATCTTATAAAGCAGCCCCACCCTGAAAAGACTAAAAGGCAGAAATGAAATCCACAGGCAGACAGCCCGGGCGGTGCCCGGAGCCTGGTTAAAGATCGACCCCGACCTAACCGGTTATGTTATCTACAGATTCCAGATGTTGTATGGACAAGCGTTGTGAAAGTCCCTGTCCTGTTCTGTTCTGTTCTGATTACTGGTGCTTGCAGCCCCCAGTCATGTACCCACTGCTTGCTCAATCGAAACCACCCCCCTCCCACCCATGGTTAAGCAAGCAGTTTGTCTAAAAAACAAAAATCCCTAGACGTTTGCGGTTTAAAAAAGTGCGGGAGCCAATCAGAAACTGCCAAATGTTCAAACTTCAAAATGTCAACCAATCCCAATCTTGTAACTGCAAAAATGCCCTAATCTTCTGTAACCTGTTTGTGCCTTACTATAAAAAGTAGACTTGAGCTGTGCTCGAGACCTCTCTCTTGCCCTCCTGACTACGCCTGTACGGAAAGAGGTCCGGGTTCGAACCTGCAATAAAGTGATCCCGGCCGCTTGGCTTTGACTTCGGTTTCTGGTGGTCGTCTTTGAGGGGGGTCTCGGAACTCAGGGCACAACAACCCCTATCTCCCTTCACAGGACTTCCACCCCTCCCTTCTCTTTTTGGACTCAGCCCGCCTGCACCCAGGTGATTAAAAAACTTTATTGCTGACACAAAGCCTGTTTGGTGGTCTCTTCACATGGATGTAGGTGAAATTTGGTGCCGTGACTAGGATCGGGGGACCTCCTTTGGAGATCAGTCCCCTGTCCTCCTGCTCTTTACTACGTGAGAAAGATCCACCTATGACCTCGGGTCCTCAGACCAACCAGCTCAAGGAACATCTCACCAATTTTAAATCGGGTAAGTGGCCTCTTTTTACTCTCTTCTCTAACCTCTGTCACTATCCCTCAGCCTCTTTCTCCTTTCAATCTTGGTGCCATCTTTCAGTCTCTCCCTTCTCTTAATTTCAGTTCCTTTCCTTTTCTGGTAGAGACAGGAGACACGTTTTATCCATGTACCCAAAACTCTGGCGCCGGTCACGGACTTGGGAAGACAGTCTTTCCTTGGTGTTTAATCATGTGGGGATGCCTGCTTGATTATTCACCCACGTTTCAGAGGTGTCTGATCATGTGGGGATGCCTGCCTTGGTCCTTCACCCTTAGCGGCAAGCATTGCTTTTCTGGGGGGCAAGCATCTCCCACCCCTTCTCTCAGTATCTCTACCCCTTTTCCGCTTTCCTGGGGGGCAAGTACCCCGCACCCCTTCTCTCCCTGTCTCTACTCTCTCTTTTCTCTGGACTTGCTTCGTTCACTATAGGCAACTTTCCACCCTCCATTCCTTCTTCTTCTCCCTTAGCCTGTGTTCTCAAGAACTTAAAAACCTCTTCAACTCTAACCTGACCTAAAGTATAAGCATCTTATTTTTTTCTGCAACAGGGCTTGACCCCAATACAAACTCAATAGTGGTTCCAAACAGCCAGAAAATGGCACTTTCAATGTTTCCATCCTACAAGATCTAGATAATTTTTGTCATAAAATGGCCAAACGGTCTGAGGTTCCTGACGTCCAGGCATTCTTTTACACATCAGTCCCTCCCTAGTCTCTGTTCCCAATGCAACTTGTCCCAGATCTTGCTTCTTTCCCTCCTGCCTGTCCCCTCAGTCCCAACCCCAAGCATCACTGAGTCTTTCCAATCTTCCTTTTCTACACACTCATCTGACCTCTCCCCTCCTCCCCAGGCTGCTCCTCACCAGGCTGAGCCACATCCCAGTTCTTCCTCAGCCTCTGCTCCTCCACCCTATAAATGTTTTATCACCTCCCCTCCTCACACCCAGTCTGGCTTACAGTTTTGTTCCACAACTAGCCCACCCCCATCTGCCCAGCAATTTCCTCTTAAAAAGGTGGCTGGAGCTAAAGGCATAGTCAAGGTTAATGTTCCTTTTTATTTATCCAACCTCTCCCAAATCAGTTAGCATTAAGGCTCTTTTTCATGAAATATAAAAACCCAGCCCAGTCCATGGCCCGTTTGGCAACAACCCTTAGACGCTTTACCGCCCTATACCCATAGGGGCCAGAAGACTGTCTTATTCTCAATATGCATTTTATTACCCAATCCACTCCCAACATTACATAAAGCTCCAAAAATTAAATTCCAGCCCTCAAACCCCACAAGAGAACTTAATTAACCTTGCCTTCAAGGTGTACAATAATAGAGTAGAGGCAGCCAAATAGCAACATATTTCTGAGTTGCAATTCCTTGCCTCCACTGTGAAACAAACCCCAGTCACATCTCCAGCACACACGAACTCCAAATGCCTGAACCGCAGCTGCCAGGGGTTCCTCCAGAACCTCCTCCCTCAGGAGCTTGCTCCAAGTACCAGAAATCTGACCCCTGGGCCAAGGAATGCCCGCAGTCCAGAATTACTCCTAAGCCATGTTCCATGTGTGTGGGACCCCACTAAAAATCAGACTGTTCAGCTCACCTGGCAGCCACTCCCAGAGCTCCTAGAACTCTGGCCCAAGGCTCTCTGATTGACTCCTTCCCAGATCTTCTCAGCTTAGTGGCTGAAGACTGACGCTGCCCGATCACCTCGGAAGCCACCTAGACCATCACTGATGCCAAGCTTTGGGTAACTCTCACAGTGGAGGGTAAGTCTTTACCCTTCTTAATCAATACGGAGGCTACCCACTCCACATTACCTTCTTTTCAAGGGCCTGTTTCCTTTGCCTCCATAACGGTTGTGGGTATTGATGGCCAGGTTTCTAAACCTCTTAAACTCCCCAACTTTGGTGCCAACTTGGACAATATTATTTTATGCATTCCTTTTTGGTTATCCCACCTGCCCAGTTCCCTTATTAGGCCAAGATATTTTAACTAAATTATCTGCTTCCCTGACTATTCCTAGGCTACAGCCACACTTCACTCTCACCCTTTTCCTCAGTTCAAAACCTCCTTCGCATCTTCCCCTTGTATCTCCCCACCTTAATCCACAAGTATAGGACACTTCTACTCCCTCCTTGGTGATAGATGATGCACCCCTTACCATCCCATTAAAACCTAATCACCCTTACCCAATGCCAATATTCCATCCCACAGCACACTTTAGAAGGATTAAAGCCTGTTATCACTCGCCTGTTACAGCATGACCTTTTGTTTTTATTTTATTTTTTATTTTTTGAGACGGAGTCTTGCTCTGTCACCAGGCTGAAGTGTAGTGGTACAATCTCGGCTCGCTACAAGCTCCGCTTCCTGGGTTAACACCATTCTCCTGCCTCAGCCTCCCGAGTAGCTGGGACTACAGGAACCTGCCACCACGCACGGCTAATTTTTTGCATTTTTAGTAGAGACGGGGTTTCACTGTGTTAGCTAGGATGGTCTCGATCTCCTGACCTCATGACCCACCCGCCTTGGCCTCCCAAAGTGCTTGGATTACAGGCGTGAGCCACTGAGCCTGGCCTACAGCATGGCCTTTTAAAGCCTATAAATTCTCCTTACAATTCCCCCACTTTACCTGTTCAAAAACCAGACAGGTCTTACAGGTTACTTCAGGACCTGTGCCTTATAAACCAAATTGTCTTGCCTATCCACCCCGTGGTGCCAAAGCCATATACTCTCCTATCTGCAAAACCTCCCTCCACAATCCCTCCACAACCCATTATTCTGTTCTGGACAAACCTAGCTGACCCCATAAATCCTAAATCCTTTCCCCACTCCTCTTTCCGTTCCTTAAAAACAGCCCTAAAACCTGCTCCCACACTAGCTCTGGCTAACTCATCCCAACCTTTTTCATTACACACAGCCAAAGTACAGGGCTGTGTGGTTGAAATTCTTACACAGGCACCAGGACAGCGCCCTGTGGCCTTTTTATCCAAACAACTTGACCTTACTGTTTTAGCCTAGCCCTCATGTCTGCATGCAGCAGCTGCTGTTGTTTTAATACTTTTAGAGTCCCTCAAAATCACAAACTATGCTCAACTCACTCTCTACAATTCTCATAACTTCTAAAATCTATTTTCTTCCTCACACCTAACACATATACTTTCTGCCCTCTGGCTCCTTCAGCTATACTCTCTCTTTGTTGAGTCTCCCACAATTACCATTTTTCCTGACCCGGACTTCAATCTGGCCTTCTACATTATTCCTGATACCACACCTGACCTCCATGAGTATCTCTCTGATCCATCTGATATTCACTTCATTTCCCCATATTTCCTTCTTTCCTGTTCCTCACCCTGATCACACTTGGCTTATTGATGGCAGTTCCACCAGGCCTAATCGCCACTCACCAGCAAAGTCAGGCTATGCTATAGTATCTTCCACACCTATCATTGAGGCTACCCTAACCCTCTGCCCCGCTCCACTACATCTCAGCAAGCCAAACTCATTGCCTTAACTTGAGCCCTCACTCTTGCAAAGGAACTACATGTCAATATTTATACTGACTCTAAATATGCCTTCCATATCCTGCACCACCATGCTGTTACATGAACTGAAAGAGGTTTCCTCACTACACAAAAGTCCTCCATCATTAATGCCTCTTTAATAAAACCTCTTTTCAAGACTGCTTTACTTCCAAAGGAAGCTGGAGTCATTCACTGCAAGGGCCATCAAAAGGCATCATATCTCATTGCTCTAGGCAACACTTATGCTGATAAGGTGGCTAAAGAACAGCTAGGGTTCTAACTTCTGTTCCTCATGGCCAGTTTTTCTCCTTCTCACCAGTCACTTCAACCTACTCCCCTGCTGAAACTTCCACGTATCAATCTCTTCCCACACAAGGCAAATGGTTCTTAGTCCAAGGAAAATATCTCCTTTCAGCCTCACAGGCCCATTCTATTCTGTCGTCATTTCATAACCACTTCCATGTAGGTTACAAGCCGCTAGTCCGTCTCTTAGAACCTCTCATTTCCTTTCCATTGTGGAAATCTATTCTCAAGGAAATCACTTCTCAATGTTCTATCTGCTATTCTACTACCCCTCAGGGATTGTTCAGGCCCCCTCCCTTCCCTACACATCAAGCTCGGGGATTTTGCCCCTGCCCAGGACCAGCAAATTGACTTTACTCACATGCTCCGAGTCAGAAAACTAAAATACCTCTTGGTCCGAGTAGACACTTTCACTGGATGGGTAGAGGCCTTTCCCACAGGGTCTGAGAAGGTCACCATGGTCATTTCTTCCCTTCTGACAGACATAATTCCTCAGTTTGGCCTTCCCACCTCTATACAGTCCAATAACAGACCGGCCCTTACTAGTCAAATCACCCAAGCAGTTTCTCAGGCTCTTGGTATTCAGTGGAACCTTCATATCCCTTACCATCCTCAATCTTCAGGAAAGGTAGAATGGACTAATGGTCTTTTAAAAACACATCCCACAAACCTCAGCCTCCAACTTAAAAAGGATTGGATAGTAATTTTACCTCTTGCCCTTCTCAGAATTAGAGCCTATCCTCAAGATGCTACAGGGTACAGTCAATTTGAACTTGTATACAGATTTACTTTCTTGCTCGGCTCCAGCCTCATCCCAGATGCCAACCCTCTAGGCAACTAACTTCCAGTCCTCCAGCAGGCTAGACAGGAAATTTGCCAGGTTGCTAATCATCTCTTGCCTACTCCAGATTCTCAGCCATATGAAGACACCCCAGCTGGACGATCAGTTCTTGTTAAGAATCTGACCCCTCAAACTCTACAACCTCAATGGATCAGACCCTACTTAGTCATCTGTAGTACCCCAACTGCCGTCTGCCTGCAGGATCCTCCCCACTGGGTTCACTGCTCCAGAATAAAGCTGTGTCCATCAGACAGACAGCCTAATCTCTCCTCTTCCTCCTGGAAGTCGCCAGTACTCTCCCCTACTTCCCTTAAACTCACTCGCATTTCTGAAGAACAGTAATAATCCTTATGACCCTAATACATCCCTTCATTCTATTAGGTCTGTTGGTCCTTACCCTACTTTTTGCAACAGGGCTTTACACAGTCACCCCCACTACTTGGACTGAACCCCAAAAACTAGTTATCCCTACTATCTTCTGTCTAGTCATACTCTTATTTATCGTTCTCAACAACTCATAAATGCCCTACTCTTGTTTACACTGCTGGTTTACACTGTTTCTCCAAGCCATCACAGCTGATATCTCCTGGTGCTATCTCCAAGCCGCCACTCTTAACTCCCTCTTAGAGTGGATAGATGATCTTTGCTGACAGGGCACCCCCCAATACTTTCACCCTGATGAAGTTCTATTCTTTACTTTTATACTCACTCTTATTCTCATTCCATTTTTATGCCACCCTCTACTTCTCCCCAGCTATCTCCAACACAGATCAATCTTAGTCACTCTCTCCTAGCCCTTTCTAATCCCTTCTTAGCAAACAATTGCTGGCTTTGCATTTCCCTGTCTTCCAGCACCTACACAGCTGTCCCTGCCCTACATACAGACTGGGCAACATCTCCTGTCTCCCTACATCTCCGAACTTCCTTTAACAGCCCTCACCTTTACCCTCCTGAATAACTTCTTTACATTCTAGACAGGTCCAGCAAGACCTCCACAGACATTTCACATCAGCAAGCCGCCGCCCTCCTCCGCACTTACTTAAAAAACCTTTATCCTTTCATCAACTCTACTCCCCCCATATTTGGACCCCTCACAACACAAACTACTATTCCTGTGGCCGCTCCTTTATGTATCTCTCTGAAAAGACCCACTGGAATTCCCTGGGCAACCTTTCACCTTCTCGATGTGCCTGCACTCCTCATCCCCAAAGCTCAACTATACATATCACTGAAACAATTAGAGACTTCCAGCTCCGTATCACAGATAAGCCCTCTATCAATACTGGTGAACTTAAAAACATTAGCAGTAATTATTGCTTAGGAAGACACTTACCCTGTATTTCACTCCATCCTTGGCTACCTTCCCCTTGCTTGTCAGACTCTCCTCCCAGGCCCTCTTCTTGTTTACTTATACCCAGCCCCATAAATAATAGTGAAAGGTTGCTCATAGAGACTCAACATTTTCTCATACACCATGAAAATTGAACCTCCCCCTTTACGCAGTTACCCCATCAGTCCCCATTACAACCTCTGATGGCTGCCGCCCTAGCTGGATCCCTAGGAGTTTGGGTACAAGCACCCCTTTCAGCATTCCTTCTCATTTTTTCACTTTGCATCTCCAGTTTTGCCTCACACAAGGTCTCTTCTTCCTCTGTGGATGCTCTACCTACATGTGTCTACCTGCTAATTGGTTAGGCACATGCACACTAGTTTTCCTTACTCCCAAAATTCAATATGCAAATGGGACCGAAGAGCTCCCTGCTACCCTCATGACACTGACACAACAAAGAAGAGTTATTCCACTAATTCCCTTGCTTGTTGGTTTAGGACTTTCTGCCTCCACTATTGCTCTCAGTACTGGAATAGCAGGCATTTCAACCTCTGTCACGACCTTCCATAGACTCTCTAATGACTTCTCTGCTAGCATCACAGACATATCACAAACTTTATCAGTCCTCCAGGCCCAACTTGACTCCTTAGCTGCAGTTGTCCTCCAAAACCGCCAAGGCCTTGACTTCCTCACTGCTGAAAAAGGAGGACTCTGTATAGTTTTAAATGAAGATTATTGTTTTTACCTAAATCAATCTGGCCTGGTGTATGATAACATAAAAAAAACTTAAGGATAGAGCCCAAAAACTTGCCAACCAAGCAAGTAATTATGCAGAACCTCTTTGGACACTCTCTAATTGGATGTCCTGGGTCCTCCCAATTCTTAGTCCTTTAAAACCTATTTTTCTCCTTTCTTTTATTCAGACCTTGTATCTTCTATTTAGTTTCTCAATTCATCCAGACCATATCCAGGCCATCACCAATCATTCTATATGACAAGTGCTCCTTCTGACAACCCCACAATATCACCCCTTACCACAAAATCCTCCTTCAACTTGACCTCTCCCACTCTAGGTTCCCACGCTGTCCCTAATCCTGCTAGAAGCAGCCCTGAGAAACACTGCCCATTATCTCTCCATGCCACCCCCAAAAAAATTTTCACCGCCCCAATACTTCAATACTATTTTATGTTATTTTTCTTATTAATATAAGAAGGCAGGAATGTCAGGCCTCTGAGCCCAAGCTAAACCATCATGTCCCGTATGACCTGCACCTATACGTCCAGATGGCCCAAAGCAAGTGAAGAATCACAAAAGAAGTGAAAATGGCCAGTTTCTGCCTTCACTGATGACATTCCACCATAAAAGAAGTGAAAATGGCCAGTCTCTGCCTTAACTGATGACATTACCTTGTGAAATTCCTTCTCCTGGCTCATCCTGGCTCAAAAGCTCCCCCACTGAGCACCTTGTGACCCCCTGCCCCTGCCCGCCAGAGAACAACCCCCTTTGACTGTAATTTTCCACTACCCACCCAAATCTTATAAAATGGCCCCACCCCTATCTCCCTTCACTGACTCTCTTTTTGGATTCAGCCTGCCTGCACTCAGGTGATTAAAAAGGTTTATTTCTCACACAAAGACTGCCTGGTGATCTCTTCACACAGACGCAAGTGAAACTTAGTTTTTGGGAAAAGAAAGAATTATACTGCAAGTTTCCAAGTTCACAACTGCAATCATAGAGGAGAAGAGGAAACACGAAGTTTACTATATTAGTTCTCCGTGGACACTGTAACAAATCACCATGAACTTTGTGACCTAAAATAATATACTGTGACTTAAAATAATATATATTTGTTGTTTTGTCATGCTTTTAAGGCCCAGGAAAGGCCTGGGCAATACTCTTGGTGGGCTTTTGCTACATCCCAGCCTTTGTATAAGGGCACTGGCTTTTAATATTTAACTTAACCACTCAGACAGTACTGAAACAGTTGTTATGGAGGACTACGATAGTGAGACCTGGCCTGCCACAGTCATATTGATTTTTCTTCTCTGTTTCAAATTTTCCTCTGCCTCTGTCTTATCAGAATGCTATGATTAAAGACCCGTAAGGATAATTAAAAATAATTTCTCCATCTCAAGGTCTTAACTAATGAAATCTGCAAAGGTCCTTTTCTACATACCATGTCCCAGCGACTGGGACCTGCTATTGATGGGGCCATTATTGGCCTACTTACAGCCACTCTTGAAAGTCAGGGACACAATTATATCTAAGATACTACAATCAAAACAAAAGATGCTTTACCCACATATAATCCTTAAAATCCTAGGAGAAATAAAGACATACTCATTTGCAGACATTATTTACTCAAATGGGACAAAGATATTAGAACTATTTGGTAAGAAATGGTAATTATTTATAATTAGTGTCAGAAAAGCTCTCACAGAAAAAGTGGATAATGAGAGATGATGAGTACTTTTAGTAGAGAGATTAAAAATACTGGAAATAATATAACGGAAATGCTAGAAATGAAATAAACAAAAATAATAAAGATGAAGAATGCCATTAAAATGCTCAAGTAGAATCAAACAAATGAGAAAATCAGTTTTCTTTAGTATAGTTTAGTAGAAATTGTCTAAAATGAAACATAAAGAGAAAAAAGTTTTGGGAAAGAAAGAACAGAACATCCAGAGCTATAGGATAATGTTAAATGTTCTAACATATGCATCATTGGAAACTCAGAAGAATAAAGAGTTAACATGACAGAAGAAATACATGATAAAGTAGCAATAAACATTTTGTAAAATTAAGGATACAATAAATGAATTATATATTAAATAACACAAATTTTATACCACCTTTACCAGAAATTAGAGGAGGATGGAACGTTTCCTAATGTGTTTTATGATACCAGCCTTAAACTAATATCAAAGAGAAACAAAGGTATTACAACAAAAGAATAATATGGATGAATATTCCTCACGAGCAAAGAAGCAAACACACTCACCAAAATATTAACCATTCAAGTCTGGCTCTATGCATATATCTAATATAATGTGTCTATATTCACTTTGTTCCAGTATTATGACAATCAAAAATCAATCAATGCAGTATATCATATTCATAGACCAAATAAGAAAAAATGATAAATAGATGTTTAAAAAAAACTTTTACTGGCCAGGCACAATGGCTCAGGCCTGTAATCCCAGCACTTTGAGAGGCCAAGGCAGGTGGATCCCGAGTTTGGGAGTTCGAGACCAGCCTGACCAACATGGACAGACCCCATCTCTACTAAAAATACAAAATTAGCTGGGTGTGGTGGTGCATGCCTGCAATTCCAGCTACTCAGGAGGCTGAGGCAGGAGGATTGCTTGAACCCAGGAGGCAGAGGTTGCCGCGAGCCAAGATCGGGCCATTGCACTCTATCCTGGGCAAGAAGAGTGAAACCCTGTCTCCAAAAAAAAAAAAAAAAAAAAAGTGACCATCCATTTATAAATTGAAAAATAAGTTTTAACAAACTAGGAAAAGAAGATAAATTATTTAACTTACTAGAGGACATCTAAAAAATATCTAATTAATGTAATACATAATGGTGGAATATTTAATGCTTTCTCTTTAAGATTAAGAAAAAAAGGCAAGAATTGGCTGGGCGCAGTGGCTCATACCTGTAATCCCAGCACTTTGGGAGGCCGAGGCGGGTGAATCACGATGTCAGGAGATCGAGACCATCCTGGCTGACATGGTGAAACCCCGTCTCTACTAAAAATACAAAAAATTGGCGGGGCGCCATGGCAGGCGCCTGTAGTCCCAGCCACTCTAGAGCCTGAGGCAGGAGAACGGCGGCTGAACCCAGGAGGCGGAGCTTGCAGTGAGGCAAGATCGCGTCACTGCACTCCAGCCTGGGCGAAAGTGTGAGATTCTGTCTTTAAAAAAAAGAAAAAAAAAAGGAAAAAGGCAAGAATGTTCTTAACTATGGATGTTCTTAACTATAATGATCCATAGGCTCATTATACTCGAAGCATTCAGTAGATCAATAAGGCAAGAAAAATAATGAAAAATACATATTAGGAAGAAATGCAACTATCTATGTTCACCGAAAACAATATTTTAGCCATCCTGAAAGAATATACAAAACTAATTAGTTCTTGGAACTAATTAGTGAATTTAGCAAAGTGAAAGGGCACAAGGTCTACATACAAAAATATTGTCACTTTTTTTAACTATACTTTTGTTTCTGTTGACCATCTCCCTCCTTCACTTATCCATTTGTGAAAAATGTTATGTGGATTTATTACTTGAAGACAAGAAGACAATGTGACTACAAATGTGATTGTCTATACAATAAATAATAGACAAGCAATGACCAACCACCCACAAACTCTGAAGAAAATTGTATGATTGGCTACTGATGATGATGCATGTGGTAGGTAGAAATTGGCCAAGATATCTATATCCTAATCATTGAAACTATAAATATGTTATCTTATATGGCAAAAGGAACTTGGCAAATGTGACTAAGATTAAAATCCTTGGAATCAAGAGATTATCCTGGATTATTCCAATGGACTCAATCTAGTCACATAGACCCTTAAACCAAAAATAGGCAAAACAAACAAACAAACAAACAAAACAAGAAACAAAAAAACCTAATGACTGAAAGCAGAAGAGGCATGTGATAGAATGAGAGGTTAGAAGAGAAAAATCAAAGCATGAGAAGGCCTCCACCAATTATTGATGACTTTGGAGGCAGAGGCAAAGGATCACAAACCAGAGACTTCGTGAGTCCTTTGGAAGTTGAGATTGATTTTCAGCCAATAGCAAACAAGGAAATCACAGTCCTACAACAGCATGGAGCTTTGCAATAATCTAAATAACTTCGGAAGGAGATTGTTCCCCATGACTTCCAGAAAGGGGCTGTGTTCCCAGTCTGTGGTATTTTGTATGATAGCCCTAGCAGACTAATACACATGGTATCTAAAACTCATGTATATAAAAGCAATACAAAAGAGGGCTGCTTATAGGTGAAGTTTTGGCACTGTAGGTTTTTTTTGTTTCCTTCAAATGGAGACAATACGTGTATTTACATTAAAGCCTCTTAGAGGAGCTCCGGATATAAAATAAGCACCAGATAAGCATTATTTACTACTGCTGCTGTTGTATACAGTGATCACTAACACTAAGACTCCTCATCCTACCTCTTTTTTCCTACTATTTTAACTTGGATGCAATTTACTTCATTTTCTTAACTGTTCTGACTAAAAATGCCAATGCTATGTTGGATACATGTGGTAAAAGCAGATGACCTTATATTTTCCTTGATCTTAGAGGAAAACCATTTGGTCTTTCATCATTGAATAAAACGTTGGTTGTAGGTTTTTCATAAGTGGACTTCATTATATTGAGGTAGCTGCCTTCTGTTCCTAGTTTAAATGCTTTTTAAATTATAAAGCATTGTTGATTTTTTCAAATTATTTTTCTGCATAATTTGACAAAATTTAACCTTCTTTCATGATAATAACTCTAACCAACTTAAGAATAGAAGGAATGTACATCAACACAACAATGGCTATATATGAGAATCTCATAGCTAATATTATATTCAATGGTGAAAAATTGAAAACTTTTTCTCTAAGATCTGGAAAAAAATGCAAGGATGCCCACTCTCAGCATTTTTATTCAACATTTTATTGGAAGTCCTTGCCAGAGAAATTTAGGCAAGAGAAATAAATAAAAGACATCCAAATAGGAAAGAGACAAGAGAAATTGTCCTGTTTTATGAAAACATGATCTTATATACAGAAAACCCTACAGATTCCATAAAAAACAATTAGAACTCATAAATAAATACAGTATATTTGCAAGAAAAAAATCAGCATACAGAAACTAGTAGTATTTCTATGCACTAACAATGAACTATTCAAAAAAATCAAGAACAATTCCATTTACAATAGCTACAAAAATAAATAAAACATGTAGAAATAAATTTAACCAAGGAGGTAAAAGACTTGTGTGATGAAAACTACAGAATATTCATGGAAGATGTTGAAGAAGATGCAAATAACTGGAAAGATATTAGAATTTCATGGATTGAAACAATTAGCATTGTTACAACGCCCCTACTATGCAAAGCAATCTACAAATTCAATGCAATCTCTCTTAAAATTCCAGTGTCAAATTTCAGAGAGATAGAAAACATTTTTAAAATTTATAAGGAACCACAAAAATCCTGAATAACCAAGGCAATATGGATCAAAAAGTACAAAACTGGAGACAACAATCTACCTGATTTTAAAATGTACTACAAAGCTATAGTAATTAAAAGAGCATGGTACTGGAGAAAGCTAGACACATCAACCAACCAATGGACTAGAATAGAGAGCGGAGAAATGAACCTGTGCATATATATCCAGTTGGTTTTCCACAAAGGGACTGAGAATACACAATGGGAAAAGGATAGTCCCTTTAATATATGATGTTGAGGAAACTGGATATCTACATTCAGAATAATAAAAGTGGACCCTTTTCTCACATCAGATACAAGAACTCAACTCAAAATAGATTAAAGACTTAAACATAAAATCAGAAACTATAAAACCACTAGAAGAAAACAGGGGAAAAGCTACACAACATTGGTTTGTGTAATGAGTTTTTGGATTTTACCTCAAAAGTTCAGGTAACAAAAGCAAGAATATATACACGTGATTACAACAAACTAAAAGTCTTCTTTACTGCAAAGAAAACAATTAGCAGTGTAAATATATTGGCAGAAAACCTTCCCTTCCTGGCCTCTGGTAATCATGAATCTACTCTCTATCTTCATGAGATTCACATTTTTAGCTCACATATATGGATGAACATAAAATGTTTGCTTTTTTGTGCTTGGCTTATTTCACTTAACATAATGACCTCCAGTTCCATCCACATTGCTGCAAATGACAGAAAGTTTTATATGGCCAATAGGTATATAAGAATGTTCAACATTGCTAATAGTTTGAGATTGTAAATTAAAACCACATTGAGGTATCATCTCACCCCTGTCCAAACTGCTATGATCAAAAAAATGAAAGATAAGAGTTGGCAAGCATGTGGAGAAAAGGAAATCCTTGTACACTGTTGGTATGAATGTGTCATAGTCCATTTTATGTTGCTATAAAGAAATACCTGAGACTGCAAAATACATTTAAAAAGGTTTATTTGGCTTGTGATTCTGATGATTGGAAAAGATCAAGATTGGGCATCTGTATCTGGTAAGAACCTCATGTTTCTTCCACCTATGGCAAAAAAGTGAAGGGGATTTGGCTTGTACAGAGATGACACGATGAGAGGAAACAAGAGAGAAAGGAAGGAAATGTCATGCTCTTCTTAACAGACAGTTGTGGTAGGAATTAACTGAATGAGGACTCAATTGCCCCCAAGGCAGGCCATTAATCTATTCATAAGAAATCCATCTCCATGAGTCAAACACCTACTATTAGGCTACCTCCAAAATTGGAGATTCAATTTCAACATAAGCTTTTGAGGGAATAAACATCTAAAACAGAGAAGAATGTAAACAAATACAGCCAGTATGGAAAAATGAAGGTTCCTCACAAAACAAAAATTAGAATTATATGATACAGTAATCCTACTTCTGAGTATTTAACCAAAAGATTTGAAATCAGTTTATCAAAAAGATGCGTGCAATTTTATATTCATTGAGGCACTAGTCACAGTAGGCAGGTTATAGATTAGGAACTAAGCAACCATCAACAGATGAATGAATATAGAATATATGATACACATACACAATGAAACACTATTCTATATGCTGTGCACATGTGCCCTAGAACTTAAAGTATAATAAAAAATAAAAAATAAAAAAGGAAATTCTGTTATTTGTGACAACATGGATAGGATTAAAAAACCACTGTATAAATTGAGTCACAGAAAGAAAATCACTACATATTCTTATTTATATGTAGATTGTGAAAGGAAAATATCTTTGGCCCCTTCAAGCTGGGAACCGCTCAGGGCAAATCTGCTTCCCATTCTATTGAAAGTCATCCCTCTGCTCACAGAGATAGATACATATGCTGATTGCCTCCTTTGCAAAGTTCCATCAGAAACTCAAAAGAATGCATCCATCTGTCTCTTATCTACCTGTGACCCAGAAGCCCCCAGTGGGGAGGCCTCGCTTTGAGTTGTTACAGCCTTTCTGGATGAAACTAATGTACTTCTTACATATATTTATCGATGTCTCATGCCTCCTTAAAATGTCTAAAGCCAAGCTATGCCTCCACCACTTTGGGCACCAAGCTGTGCCTCCACCACTTTGGGCACATGCCATCAGGACTTCCTGAGGCCGTGTCGCAAATGCGTCCTTGGCAAAATAAACTTTCTAAATTAACTGAGACTTGCCTCAAATTTTTGGGGTTCATATTTTCATAACCATGGGGAGATTCTGAGTGGAAATGCCTCTGACCTTTGACAAATCTATCAGTGCTTCGTACCTGCATGAGCTAACTTTATGGCTCAAATCAAGAGGACAATTCGTTGAGATCTGAGAGCAACCAGAGAATCCCGGATCTCCCAACATTTGGTTGAGAATGAAAGTTTCTTTTGCCATAGAACTCCTGTTTTTCTTTCTTTCTTTCTTCCTCTTCTTTTTTTTTTTTTTTTTGGAGTTTTACTTGCTTCCAACACAAGGAAGTCAAGTTTTTTTCCCGCTTCCAAGGTGATGGAAGTCAGGTAACTACTTTATGGAGTTTGAGCTCACTTCCAACAGGGGAGATTTTGTTTTTGTTTTTCCTGCTTCTAGGATGGTAAAGAACAGTCTAAAGCCTGAGACCCATCACCAGGTAAGAAACTGGTTTGGCATTCTGTCTTGCAAATTATTTTCAAGCAATTAAAGTTAGCATTAACAACCAGCTGATGTTAACTTCTGTTTACACTTAGGGCGCTCAGAAGTTGTATGATTTGTGTGATCATTGTAAGTTTAGCAGCATGGAATATCGTAATGAAATTTAAAAAGATTTTGTTGTTGTTGTTGATAAAGGAGCTCAATGGTTAAAAGCCAGCTTCATTGAAAGGCTAGCATCCAAGATATGTGCATGTGTGTACGCATGTGTGCATGTTTTTGTATTTAAAAGGCTTTCATGTTTTGTTTTTTGATTTTTTTGTCTCCCAAGACCTTGTCTTTTTTTTTGAGCAAAAGTTTTTTTTTTTTTTTTTTTCTCAGTTGACTGAATTCTGTTTTCACCTGATTTTTTGACCTAAATAGTTATTGCAACAGAGGCTACTCTTGGGTTTTTAAGGAAGAATGTAGTTTAGACACTCAGAAATGTCTTTGCTTTTTTATAAAAAAATAAGTGCAGTATAAAAGCATCTCTCTAGCACCATCAGGCTTTTTCTCTCTGTACTTTGATGTAAATTTTGCTATTTGACTTTCACCTGAGTTGTTTCTTTTAATTTGCAAATTAAGGTTATTTAGTTGACCACTACTGAGGTTATCAAGAATCTGAAAATGTCAGATAGTAAAAAAATGGAGGGGGTAGGGAGGGGTCTTTATAAATCTATACAATGTAATTCCTTCAGCATGCCTAATACATCTATGTATTTGTGTTGTGTACACAATGTTTCACTACTAAAAATACACAAAAGAGCTCTAATTAATTGGCTTAAAGAAAAATAAAAGCGCTTAAATCAGATACTAAAAAAGAAAAGACTAATCAAATCCTTTTTCAAGTTTATGTAACATAAGTGAAATCTTTAATAAATAAGCTAGCTTTAAAATTATTGCTGGGCATGGTGGCTCAAGCCTGTAATCCCAGCACTTTGGGAGGTGGAGGTGGGTGAATCACCTAAGGTCAGGAGTTCAAGACCAGCCTGGCCAAGATGGTGAAACCATGTCTGTACTAAAAATACAAAAATTAGCCTGGCGCAGTGGTAGGGGCCAGTAATCCCAGCTACTCAGGAGGCTGAGGCAAGAGAATAGCTTGAACCCGGAAAGCGGAGGTTGGAGTGAGCCGAGATCGTGCCACTGCACTCCAGCCTGGACGATAGAGTGAGACTGTCTTAAAAAATAATAATAACAATAATAATAACGATAAATAAATAAAATAATTGGTAAAGTAGGCCCGGCACAGTGGCTCATGCCTGTTTTGTTTTTCTGAGACCACCAGAGCGGGCACAAAAGAACCAGAGAGCAGGCAAGGGTAGGAGCAAAACTGCAAATTTATTTTTGGCCACCTAGCTTCAGGGGAAGAAGGTGGGTAGGGAGAGGTCTGTCGGCCTCTGGCAAAGGAGGCCAACAGAGTCCCCCAGTGGGGCTCTCGGGCGGGGTTCCTGATACAGTCCCGACTGGGGGCTGGGACGTCCGCACTGCGCTCTGCCGGGAGCGGCTTTTCTAGGAGTGGGAGGGCAATAGGCAGGGCACGGGCGTGTTGGGGGCGTTCCGCAGGTGCGACCAGGTAAATCTTGGTCTCTTCGGATTGACGTCACCTGGCGCATGCCCGGTTGGTCTGCACCTTCCCGGGCGCTGGCTGCATTTTCGCGCACGTGGGAAAAGTTGATGAAGAAGAACCCGGAAGTGCACCATCTTGCCTCCGTTCGTCCAAACAGTTCAACCTTTTATTGATAATAGTGATAAGGGGCGCCGTGGTCTGTCTGGCTACTTCCTGCTGTTAAGGGGCGTCGTTAAGGTCGGGGCCTATGGTTGGTATTTGGACGTATGGATGAAGAATAAAATAAGGCACAGTATTAGTATAGGAATGAGGAATGGAAGCATTTGTTGGAATGTGGGCAAAACCCAGAAGGATGGTCCTGGCAAGGTTGGGGAGTATGAGATAGTTAAGAAAATTTAATAAGTTTGAGGCGAATGGGGGAAAGTTGAACTGATTTCTCGGCCTAGTAAGGGGGTAGGGCATGAGGGTATAATGAGGAGCGAGTGCACAAAGTAGTTGTTGGCTAGGCAGCAATTAAGGAGTGGAGTTTTTGTGGAGTGGATGGCTTTCCGCTTACTCCTACTACAGAGATATTGGATGGAAGGCTAGATCCAGAGAAGGACGGCAAAACAGAATAGGTAGCCTCGCTGTTGATTAAAAAATTAATTGCCTTAAACAGTCCAATCTTTTATTGATAATAGTGATAAAGGGGCGCCGTGGTCTGTCTGGCTACTTCCTGCTGTTAAGGGATATCGTTAAGGTTGGGGCCCGCTACCAGGAGAGTTACCTGCGGCTCGGCGAGGGTGATGGCGGTCCCCGAGTCTCGGCACCTTCAGTTGTCGTCGTCCAGATGTAGGAGCTGGAAGGAGCTCCCAGGATCCTAGGAAAGGGGGTCACGTGGAGACGCCACACCTGTTCTCAGGGTGGGGCAATCAGACTTCCAGTGTCCTCCCTGCTGGCAAGCAGGGCAGGGGGTTGCTGGTGGACGAGGGTTAGGACATTCACTGGCCCAAAGTCCTGATGCCTTGCACTTATAGCAAGGCTGCGTTGGGGCTCGGGGACCTTGAGGACACCTGTTGGCATAGTGTCCTGCCTTGCCGCACTTATAGCAGGCTCCTTTTGTAGCCTTGGAGTCTGTGGGGTGTGTGCTCTCTGGCCTGGGGTTATGACTGGGCTGTAAAGCCGCTGCTAGGAGCGGGCTACCAGTCGATGAGGAGCAAGGAGGAGGAATCTGGGCAGGAAGGGAGGGGGTGGAGAGAGCAGAGAGAGAAGGAGGAGTATAGGGCAGGTAGGGACGAGAGCGTAAGGCCCAAAAGCCTTGTATGTAATTAATTTCAGACCACTTGCCTAGCCACTGGCAGAAATTGCTGAGGTCGATCACGCCACAGTGGAAAGGAAAATTAGCTGCTTCCTCCTAAGGTCTTGTTCGAGCTGTAAAGTTTGTAAATTGGCTAGGAGGCACCCTAAGGGGGTGCTCTTTGGAAATTTGGACTGGGAGTTTCCCGTTTGTTTCCTCTTTACTTACACAATGGACACAATGGAAATGGAAGTGGATCTCTGCCTGGCTTCAAAGCATCCTTTGGAACCAGCAGAGACAGACTGGAGGCTCTTGGAGCCAAGGTGGAGATTACCTTCAGGCGGACGTCTCCATCCTGAATGGGTCTCCCGAGCCACGTGGTGGCTCCCAAGCCACTTGGTGGCTCAAAAGTGGGCCTCGGACCTGGGCAGGATTTTTGGCCGAGGGAGGTAAAGAGGAGACAAGGGCACTTACCCCAGAGAGGCCGTGAGAGTGAGGGAAGCGGGTCTCAGGTCCTGGTCCGTCCGTGGAGTGGAAGGAGGAGGAGGAGACTCCCTGGACCTGGGGGCCCTGAGAAGGGTCTCCTCCCGGGTTCGGCACCAACTGATTTGTTTTTCTAAGAACACCAGAGCGGGCACAAAAGAACCAGCAAGCAGGCAAGGGTAGGAGCAAAACTGCAAATTTATTTTTGGTCACCTAGCTTCAGGGGAAGAAGGTGGGTAGGGAGAGGTCTGTCAGCCTCTGGCAAAGGAGGCCAAGAGAGTCGCCCGGTGAGCTCTCGGGTGGAGCTCCTGTTACAGTCCCGACTGGGGGCTGGGAAGTCCACGCGGGGCGCTGGCCCGGAGCGGCTTTTCTGGGAGTGGGAGGGCAATAGGCAGAGCACGGGCGTGTCGGGGGGCATTCTGCAGGTGTGACCAGGAAATCTTGGTCTCTTCGGATTGACGTCACCTGGCGCATGCCCAGTTGGTCTGCACCGTCCCGGGCACCAGCTGCATTTTCACGCGCGGGGGAAAAGTTGGTGATGAAGAACCCAGAAGTGCGCCATCCTGCCTCCATTCATCCAAACAATGCCTGTAATCCCAGCGCTTCGGGTAACCAAAGCAGGTAGATCACCTGGGGTCAGGAGTTGGAGACCAGCCTGGCCAACATGGTGAAACCTTGCCTCTACTAAGAATACAATTATTAGCCAGGCTTAATGGTGGGCGCCTGTAATCCCAGTACTCAGGAGACTGAGGCAGGAGAAGCGCTTGAACCCGGGAGATGGAGGTTGTAGTTGTCAGGCCTCTGAGCCCAAGCTAAGCCATCATATCCCCTGTGACCTGTGCATACACATCCAGATGGCTGGTTCCTCCCTTAACTGATGACATTCCATGACAAAAGAAGTGAAGATGTCCTGTTCCTGCCTTAACTGATGACATTACCTTGTGAAATTCCTTCTCCTGGCTCATCCTGGCTCAAAAGTTCCCCCACTGAGCACCTTGTGTCCCCCACCCATGCAGAGAACAACCCCTTTGACTGTAATTTTCCTTTACCTACCCAAATCCTATAAAACAGCCCCACCCCTATCTCCATTCCTGATTCTCTTTTCCGACTCAGCCCTCCTGCACCCAGGTGAAATAAACAGGCTTGTTGCTCACACAAAGCCAGTATGGTGGTCTCTTCACACGGATGCAAGTGAAAGTAGTGAGCCTAGATCACATCATTGCACTCCAGCCTGGGCAACAGAGTGAGACTCCATCTCAATAAATAAATAAATAAATAAATAAATAAATAAATAAATAAAATAAAAACAAATAAAATTATTGGTAAAGAAATATTCAAAGTGTCTTAAGAATAGCCAGCATTCATTTTTGTTTGCATTTATTAATGAAGCAATTTCATACTTATCCCTCCCAAATACTTTAAGGTGTCAAAATTTGACACAAGGATTACAAAACTATAAACCCAGCCCAAAACAGAATGATCTTTGCTTGTGTAATTTTCAATAAAAAAGACATTGATATGGGTTAAATGAAAATAGCTGCATCTTGGATTTATTAAGATTACCTAGCTTCTTTTTTTTTTTTTGAGACGGAGTCTCACTCTGTCGCCCAGGCTGGAGTGCAGTGGCGCAATCTCAGCTCACTGCAAGCTCCGCCTCCCGGGTTCATGCCATTCTCCTGCATCAGCCTCCCCAGTAGCTGGGACTACAGGCACCCACCACCTCACCCGGCTAATTTTTTTGTATTTTTAGTAGAGACGGGGTTTCACCGTGTGAGCCAGGATGGTCTTGATCTCCTGACCTCGTGATCCGCCCACCTCGGCCTCCCAAAGTTCTGGGATTACAGGCTTGAGCCACCGCGCCCGGCCGATTACCTAGCTTCTAATCCTGTGGTTTTAGGCAGTCTAGTCCACAGACAGGTTTGTTTTGGGAAAGGACTATTATTGTCTTTGTTTCAAAACTGAAGTATAAACTTAGTTCCTTCCAAAGTTAGTTCCGCCTATGCCCAGAAATGAACAAGGACGGCTTGGTGGTTAAGAGCAAGAAGGAATCAATTAGGTCAAATTTTTATCTCACTGGCTCAGTTATAATTTTGCAATGGCAGTTTCATAACTTAAATTCATGACTATCACAGTTTTCATAAATAATCTAGGTAAACAATTAAAATAAAATAATTAGGTAAATGTAATGTTATAAATACTTGTGTACTAACTGATTATAATTTAGAATATAAAGTTCTATTAAATAAAGTAGTAAATATTTCATTATTTGGATATTTTCCAATAAATTTATATTGTAGGAAGATATTCTTGCTAAAAATAAAAAAAGAGAAGTGTGTCCTTTTAAAAGAAAGGTAAAAAACTTTTGTCTAATTCAAAGCTTATTTAATGTATAAAACAAGGTAAA
>NC_045445.1:65358504-65438918 GCF_002776525.5 Piliocolobus tephrosceles | reverse complement strand
ATAGGAAAAATTTTTGTATGGTAAATTTAGTCCTAAAATAATATAACTGGTTGTATTATTAAGTTTTGGATTGCTTAGGGAAAAAAATGAGAAATTATTATTATTATTATTATTATTATTATTATTATTATTATTATTTTGAGTCTGAGTCTCATTCTATTGCCAAGGCTGGAGTGCAGTGGCAGGATCTCAGCTCACTGCAACCTCTGCATCCCAGGTTCAAGTGATTCTCGTGCTTCAGCCTCCTGAGTAGCTGGGATTATAAGTGAATGCCACCAGGCCCGGCTAAGTTTTGTATTTTTAGTAGAGACGGGGTTTTACCATGTTGTGCAGGCTGGTCTTGAACTCCTGACCTCAAGTGATCCAACCACCTTGGCCTGCCAAAGTGCTGGGATTACAGGTGTGAGCCACTAGGCCTGGCCCAATAATTTTCTTTTTAAATTAAATTTTTTACATCCATGTATCTTCCTGTATGTGCCTTTCAAGTCCTTCTAACATTGAGTTACAGGGCTTTAACTCCTGGGTCTAAAAAGAACACCAAGTCCTGCTAAATGTTAAACACTGACAACAATTAAAGCCTCTTCCTTAGGCCCCATAGAAGACGCCAATCAAAATAAATTGCATTCCTGAGACACAGGGCAAGAAATTAAAGCTATTCCATTCTTCAAGGCCCAGGTACTATTGCGCAAGAGGTGGTTGTGTAAGATTGTAAGGGCCCATTTTGAAAGATAAAATAAATTCAATTTCTCTATAAGTTAATTATTAGTGTCAAAGGCACATGGATGTAAAACCAATATATGTCCCTCTGTGTCAGATTAACAAGGTTTTCTTGAAGCATTAACCAACTTCTTTATAAAGGTTATAAAGGTTATAAAAGGCTTATGGAAGTTATATTTTATAATGAAGATTAAATTTTATAGATTGTTTACAAAATTAAAAAAAAATGTAATTGACTTCATGGTGTTTCTATTAGGGCTTCTTGTTTAGAAAAGTAAGTCTCCTCTCTCAAAGAATGAAAGTTTTTGCTTTTCTTTGAAATCCTTGAATTATCACTTTGGTTAAATAAATAACTTTGCAATGATCTGTAATCCTATTTTGTAATATCAAGTGTTTTAAAGCTTTTGTATCTGACAAACTTTCCAAAATCAAATAATAAATTATGTATTTTTCTAACCTAATTAATCTTTTAAGACATTAGGTTTCCTAAAGTCCAAAAAATGACACAATTTGGCTTATCAGGTATAAAAATTATACAGAAGGCATTGTCAGATATGAAACGGTGTTTGATCTTCCTTGGCCTGTATTTGTACAAATATGTTCTTGGCATGTTTTCCACAATTATGGGAAACTCCTGTAATTCTGATTTAACTTAGTGTATATTATCAGGAATAATCATAATTGTTATGTTAAAATTATTGTGTGTCACAGAGGTAAAAAATTTCCTTGTCAATTGTGTCTTTTGACTATGGCTGCCTTAAAATTTTTTTCTTCCATAGACAATTATTGTCTTGTTTTGGTCCTCTTTAGAAGATGGCTTTATAATTAGCTATAAAACTCCAACAGGTGCTCTTAAATGCAGGTTTCTGATAACTTCGGAAATTATGCATCAGAATAGAGAAAAATCTTGCAGGATTCATAGAGAGGTAAAATGTTCATGAGTATCAGGCAGAACAGGAATTAACTGACTGCATGAACTGAACAAACTGTTTTGACTTTTTGCTTAAAATGCTTGCTGATTGTTTGTTTTCTTTTTCAGAGTCTTAAAACTTTTTTTTTTAAAGCTATTGATAGCTTTTAATAATTTAGTATAATCCTATCAACAAAATTTGGAGCATATTTGTTTTTCTCTACCTGCTTTTCCAGAATTTGGAAACTATCTGTGAGTATTCTTAACTTATGGCAATACAGTTATTTGCATAAGTGCAATAGGAATCTGTTTTCATTTGTAACAGGACACAATCGGAGAAACTGGTTATTTGACCAAGGCTTTGGAATGGTGTACTTTCCTTTAAGGAACCAAATTTGACTTATGGAGCCAATAAAGCCCTTGGAAAACTGGCCTCACTTTTTGTGTACACAGTCCTGGTACAGGTTTCTGACCTGTGGTAAAGAAGGAATGTCACTTTCTGATAGGCACAGAAGCCTCAGATTATTCCTGGAACCTCAAGAGGAGAGGAAATTCACCCAACTCAGTATTTGATGGCACAAATCCATGGCTGGGCTCAGCTTTTAAAAAGTATTATCTGTGTCAGGCACGGTGGCTCACGTCTGTAATCCCAGCACTTTGGGAGGCTGAGGCAGCTGGATCACAAGGTCAGGAGATCGAGACCATCCTGGCTAACATGGTAAAACTCTGACCCTACTGAAAATACAAAAAATTACCTGGGCATGGTGGCGGGCGCCTGTAGTCCCAGCTACTCGGGAGGCTGAGGCAGGAGAATCTCTCAGACCCAGGAGACAGAGGTTACAGTGAGCCAAGATGACACCACTTCACTCCAGCCTGGGCAACAAGCAAGACTCCGTCTCAAAATAGAAAAAAGAAGGATTATCTGAGATTCCTCCTATGGAACAAAGTTCCAGCAAAGCCAATTTTACAGCCTATGTAAAAAATAATTATTCTTGCTGCACTATGTACAAATAATTAGGCCATAATAAGCAAACCAATTTTACCATGATTTGTTTTTAGTAAAATGGGAAACTGGAGAGAGAATGAAAATATGTTTCAAATCGATTGTACACCTGTTGTTAGATTCTAGTCTTGTCTAACGGGGTTTTTCCCCCCATTTTTATTATTTTCTATAGTTTGGTCTCAATTCTAATTTTTCTTGGTTACACATTTTCAGAATAATGTTTTCCATTTTTTCCCTTTTTTTTTTTCCCCCATTTATCCTAATTTGGAGTCAGTGAAAACTAAGCTGTGTTTTCTTAAAACCCTGCGAACTGAAGGAAGACAAACTTCAGAAGAAAATAACATTAACCTATTTATGTACATAAGCCACTTTCATATCTGCCTACTAATGTATGGACTACAGAGTAATGTGGCTTATATTGATTTTTTCCAGGATTGTTCTTTTGTTTGTTGTTATTTATCCCTTCCGCACCGCTGTTTTCTCTTCACAGGACATGAGACTTCACAACCTGCTAAAAATGAGCTTTCGGGACCTACCCATCTAGGAATAAATCACCCTAGCCATGAGAGACAGATGAAACCTGAGACCAGAGTCTCATTTACTTGCAAAATGCTTCCTCCAAAAGAGTTTGAAAAACTAAAGGGAGGAAATGTGAAAGGAAATTATCTTGGACCTCTTCAAGCTGGGAACCTCTCAGGGCAAATCTGCCTGACTTTCTATTCAAAGTCATCTCTCTGCCCACAGAGAAAAATGCATATTTTGATTGGTTCCTTGAGAAAGACTTACAGAAATTCAAAAGAATGCAACCATCTGTCTCTCACCTACCTGCGACCTGGAAGCCCCCAGTGGTGGGGCTTGCTTTGAGTTGAGGCAGCCTATCTGGACAGAACTGATGTACTTCTTACATGTATTGATTGATGTCTTATGCCTCCCCAAAATATCTAAAACAAAACTGTACCCCAGCAACCTTGGGCATATGTCACCAGTACTTCCTGAGGCTGTGTCACAGGCGGATTCTCAACTTTGGCAAAATAAACTTTCTAAATTAACTGATAGCTGTCTCAAATTGTCAGAGTTCACAAGATTATAAAACAATTGAACTCATAGAAATAGAGAGTAGGATGGTAATTATAGAGGCTGGAGGGTGGGGGAAATGCTGAGATAATAATTAAAAGGTACAAAATCTGTTAGGATACATTTTTTGAGTTATATTGCACAGTATGGTGAATATAGTTAATAATAGAATATTCTACACTTCAAAATTTTTTTATTTTTTAAGAGTACATTTCAAAGATTCTCACAAAAAAAAAAAAGCAAAGTATTTGAGGTAATGAACATCTAAACTAGTTTGACTTAATTATTTTACATTTATTCATAAATCATCACATCACTTTACACTCCATAAATTTATACAGATATAAATTGCCAATTTTTAATAATACTATAAATTTGTACCACTTCAAATGTGGCTTTTTTCTTGATTTGGCTTTTGCTTGATTGCAGGAGACATTTCATCATTTTTCCAGAGCTACACTGAAGTTATTTTATTCAGGATCTAATTATATTTTTAATGATTCCATTGGGTTATGAGGGCCTGGAACTTCCTAGTGCACATCTTGCTGAAATCCTTCTGGGTAATTTTTAGATTGACTTTTAGTCATTATAAAGAGCTCATATTTAAAGCAAAACATACCTGAAAAATAATAGTAATGTCTATCTCAAAAGATGATAGCGAAAATTAAATGAGAAACATATGAAGAGATTCTAAACCACTGTTTGTGATATATAGGTTTGCTTTAACTATTGATAAAAGAAAAACTTCAACTGAATTAAATGTAAAGGAGTTTAATTTACTTTCAGGAATTGGGCAGCCCCCATAATCACAGCAGATTCACAGAGACTTCAGGGAAGCCTCGTGGTCAGAACAAATTTATAGAGGAAAAAAGGTAAAGTGATGTACAGGAATTGGAAGTGAGATACAGAAACAGTGAGATTGGTTACAGCTCAGTGTTTGCCTTATTAGAACACAGTTTGAACACTCAGCAGTCTATGAGTGGTTGAAGTATGGCTGCTGCGATTTGCCAACACTCAGCAATTGCTACAGGTGCATATACTACTAAGTTAGGTTTTCAACTTTGTCTGACTATTCAGCTAGGTTACAGTTCATCCACAAGGACGCAAATATAGAAGTAGGGAGTCCTTCTCAGGACATATTTAGTTTGCTTTAACAATTCTCCCTTTTTGGTCATTTTCTCAATTTTGAGAGATTGATCAAAACCTTAGTCATTAATATTACTATCACTATTGTAAATGTACTTATATGGTTTTGAAACCCATAGTAGAACAATGGGTTTTACAAGGAGGGAAAAAGGACTGAGTAGAGGGTACTTCCTCATGCTGGAACATCCTGTTTACAAGAGAAGAACAAAAACTGGTCTGTCTATGATCTATGTGTTTTCTTAGAGCCTTAGCTAGATTATGTCACATTTAACACGAGTGACTCCATTTTAGTTTGGTTTGGTCTGTTGGGGCCTAGTGCACGAGCTCAGTCCAAAAGCATGACCTCCCATAATTTTGGTCAAAAAAAATTTTCCCTTTTGGGGCCAGATACTCACTTAGGTGAGAGTGTGATCAAAACTTAGGGCCTTAGCGTCACTCTCAGTTACCATCATTTTAAGTTTCCAGTCTCAACACGTTATTCATACGTTACAGTGTCCTCATGGTATCACATTTCTTCCAGCTTTTGTCATTCCAGTTGAAAAGAGACAATTTGACATTCCAGAGATGGCTGCATGAAAACATTTAAAATCTTTGAGAGAATACAGTGCACCAGGGAGACTATTATTACAATGATTGGGAGGATCATACTCCAAGAGTTTGGAGTATGGTCATTACCCAGCATCTCCATAAACCAAACCACCTAACATTAAATAGATTAAAGAATGAGTGAGATGAAGAGTCTACTCGCTTGACTAAGTGGTCTTTTCATTAATCCTCTACAATTGAATTTTTGTTATCTACATTTGATGTGTTTCTCCATAGGCCACAAGCATCAGAATGAAACATTCTTAATGCAACAAAATAATTAACGTTTAAATCATAGCACATCTACTTTTTATTTGGGTGAGCACTTCTAAGTGACTTTTTCCTCACTAATCCATAGTATCCTCATTTAACAAATGTGTATAAAGATTGTGCTTTAGTAAAAGTTAATTGAAATCAAATAAGCAAATAATTTTAACAAAGCATCTAGTACAAAGTAAGAATTTAATACATGTGAACTACTCTAAGGGCCTGTGTTTTCCAAGTAAACCCACTAATTTCATACTTGGCAAATTTTGACCGTGTAAGAACTTTTGGGGGATTGAAACCTTAACTTATTTTCTCAGAGTCTGGCACACATATGTCAAAACTATTATCAGTTATCATTAAGAAAACCAATTTGTCCCTAAGACCACCACAGTAAAATCAACCTAATACACACCTACTACTATTATTACTATAATTTTCACTGTACTTGTGAAACGCTTGTATTTAGTCCAATATATAGGTGCCACTTTTAAGGGAGGATACTAAGCAGTTTAAGATGACATAAACATCCCCATTCTGAGAAAGAAGTGTCGGAGGAATGTATACTAATACTTGAAAGCCTTTTCTTTCTCTTTCTACCAGTCCTAAAACAATTCTGAAGCAGTTATTTTAAAATCTGAGCTCATTATTTAGTACCCTCATGACTTGCTAGCCAAGTGCTGGCACTAAGCCTTACAATCAACATTTCCTTCTGGTTTCTGACAGGTAGTTCCAGTCTTCTGTACAGACTAAGGCAGCATGTCAAGAAAGGGGATTCATGGAGGACATTTTACCATAAAAAGGGAAACACACCAAAATATACATACAATCTTCACTGTCTTTTTCCTTCCTATTCACTTTCCTGGCTAGTTTTCTCATATGCAAATCTTTTTGTTTGATTTGAAAGTGTATAACCTAATGTCTGTTCCTGTTAGATATTTGAGGATGTAGTAATCAGAATCAAGGGCTTGTTTTCTCACACATTACAAATGCATGGGTTATAGATTGAATCAGAAAAAAGAATATGCTTTAGAGTGCATTGAAGGGAAATATATTCTGGAAGCTATCTGCAGGCTTCACAACTTTTGCTGTCATCCAGTGTTGGTAATTGAGCTGTAAAATGGCCAGAGTATGTAAGAGTAGGTTAGCTCCACTGGTAGATGTTCAATGCTCATGGGCATATCATTAATCTAATTACTTCCTAACTCCTAAAGGATGTCTGCCTTTCTACATATACTGTAAACTTTATTTAACTTCTTCAGAAGTTCCTGTCAACCAAATATCAGCTATATAAAAATGTCAAGAAGAGGGGAGGAGCCTAGCATTCTTTGTGCTTTTTTTTTCCTTTTGCTTCGGATTTCCCAGCTGTTCAGGTAATGAAATTTAACTGTATTCTTGCCTTCTTACAGAAAAATACCTAAGCTTGGGTAATTTATATAGAAAAGAGGTTAAATTGGTTCACAGTTCTTAGGCGTTACAGAAAACATCATGCTGGTATCTGCCTGGTTTCTAGGGATTGCCTCAGGAAGCTTACAATCATGGTGGAAGGCAGAGGGGGAGCAGGCATGTCACATGGCCAGAGTGAGTGGGATCAAGAGAGAGAGAGACAATGGGGGAAGAGTTGGCACACACTTCTAAATGACCAGATCTTGTGTGAACTCAGAGGAAGAGTTTGCTTATCATAAAGGGGATTGCCTAAGCCATTCATGAGGGATCCGAGCCCATAATTCAAATTCCTCCCACCAGGCCACACCTCCAACATTAGGCATTATACTGTAACATGAGATTTGGGTGGGGACAAATATACAAGCTATCTCAGATGGAAAAAGAAAAGGCTGTAATCTGGAAATAAGGAGAAGCATGTGCAAAGATCCTGAAGTGACAGGCATCATGGCTGTTTCCAGGAATTATACACAGTTAAGTACATTGAAAGATATTTGATTTCAAGAATATCTAAAGCTGGAAAAGAAAACAGTGTTCACTTTGTGAATGAATTTACATATAAAATGGAGGGTGGACTTTATTCCAAATCCTGTGTAAGATCATTGAAAATTTTAAAGTAGAAGAGTGCTGTGAACGAATTTTTTCCTTTTAGAAAGATCACACTGGCAGCTGTGAGCAAATTTCATTAGTAATAGGGCGAATGGAGGAAAGAAATAGAAATTAGAAAACTGCTATATCATCATAGGCAAAAGATGATGATATCAAAGAGGAGGCAGTGACAGTAGATTAGGAGAGAATGTTTGGAGACATACTAATAATGTATCTTTATAACTAGGCTAGCGTGTTTATACAGAAGGCAAAGAAAGAAAAAAAAACAGTCATAAAATGACTGGAAATTGATACCTTTAAACACAAATTTACAATAATGAAGAGAAAAGCAGAGGAGTTACATTGGAAGCCAGAAGGCGAATGGATGTGTAGCAACTGCTTTAGCATCTCTTGGAAAGCTGAATCCTGATATGGCAATTAGAAAACCCAAGATGCAGTGACATTTACATTGGAGTACACATATTTGACTTGCAGGACACCATATTCTCCTGACTGTTCTCTTCTCATTGCTACTCCTTCTCAGTCCCCTCTTCAAATTTTTCTTCATTTTCTTGACCTGAAAGCAATGGTGTATCTTGGAGTTTATTCTTAGACCTCTCTCTGTTGTATTTACATTTTCTTCTTCAGTGGTGTCATCTAGCCCCATGACTTTAAGTATTGCCTCATTTTCAATGGATGTTAAAAATAACTTCCTGCTATTTAGGCGAACATCTTCAATTTTGGGGGGCTTCTAGCTCTTTCTCTCATTCTTCATCCAATCTGCCTGAAAATTATCTTAGTTATTATTTCAAAATATTTTTAGAATCCAAACACTTAGTAGAACCTTTGCTACTACACTCACACATAAATCATTGTTTTACCTCTTACCTATATTAATGCGGTAGCCTCTTAGCTAGTTTCCTATTGGTCAGCAATTCCCCAAAAGACTGCCAGAAAAGTCTATTGATCAAGTAAAATAAGTTTGTTAGATTTATTGCAATAAGAAAGAACGTCACATTGACAGGCTTAGTAATATGTTTCAAAAGAGGGAAGTCTCGGGTGATATTAACTTAGCTTAAAGGCCTCAGATTGGTAATATTAGGATAGGCCTTTCTAGGTGGTAAATTAGTTGATATTGTGTGAAGATTACAATTTACAAGCTTTATGTTGGTGGGCACAGCAAGGTAGGAGTACTGTAGTGAGTACTGATGATTAAGTAGTTGAGTAAGCTATATTCTTAGTTCATGGACTTATTTACAAGCAGCAGGTATTTTTTGGAACAAAAAGATAAGATAGTTTGCCTAACCTCAGTCCCAGTATTGTTTAACATACAGGCCAAAAGAACTTATGCTTTCTCTCAGAATTATTAAACACACGGATGAGAAACAATGTAGGTTTCAGTTCTCATCCCTTTCTTCTAACCTTGCTTTACTTTAATCAGTTCTCAATCGAGAAGTGGGAGTAATTCTTTGAAAGTACTACTAAGATCAAGTTGCTACTATATTACAAACTTTAAATAGCTTCCCATCTCATCAGCAATACAAGTCAATGTTTAAAACATGGTCTACAATGGCTACAAGATTTGATCACTTTTTTTTTTTTTTTTTGCCTATATCTCTTCACTAACTTATACTGTCCTTGTTCATTCACTCTATCCACATTGGCTTTCATATTGTGCCTCAAACACACACCAGTTATACTCCTAGCTCAGTCCTTTTTTACTAGTTCTTTTCTCTATTTTGGACACTTTCCCCAAGATAATCGTATATGTAATTTTCACTTAAGATAACTCTTACGGCCAGACCCAGTGGCTCATGCCTGTAATTCCAGCACTTTGGGAACCCAAGGTGGGCAGATCACGAGGTCAGGAGTTAGAGACCAGCCTGGCCAACATGGTGAAACCCCGTCTCTACTAAAAATACAAAAACTAGCCAGGTGTGCTGGCATGTGTCTGTAACCTCAATTACTCAGGAGGCTGAGGCAGGAGAATCGCTTGAACCCAGGAGGCAGAGGTTGCAGTGAGCCGAGATCACACCATTGCACTACAGCCTGGACAACAGAGGGAGGTTCCTCTGTAAACAAAAACAAAAACAAGCAAACAAAAAAACTGTTCCCAGGCCAGGCACTGTGGCTCACGCCTGTAATCCCAGCACTTTGGGAGGCCAAGGCGGGTGGAGCACTTGAGGTCAGGAGTTCAAGACCAGCTTGGCCAACATGGTGAAACCCTGTCTGTACTAAAAATACAAAAATTAGCCAGGCATTGTGGCATGTGCCTGTAACCCTAGCTACTCAGGAGGCTGAGGCAGGAGAATCAGTTGAACATGGAAGGTGGAGGTGCAGTGAGCCGAGATGGCGCCACTGCACTCCAGCCTGAAAAAAAAAAAAAAAGGTACTTTTCCAATGTCATCTTTCCAGTGAAGCCTTCCCTGGTTTTGCTACATAAAATGGCAACCTCCATCCCACTTTTTGACTCCTTCTCTGCTTTATTTTTCTTCATGGCACCTACTACCATATCTGAAATTTTAAAAAATGGTTTAATGTTAATATTCACCAATTAAAATGCAAGTTTTGTTCAGATAGACATATTTGTCTGCTCTTGTCACTGCTTTGTTTCCACTGTACTCAGTAGTTTCTGGAACACAGTAAGTGCTCAATAAATATCTGTTGAATAAAATAGTAAGAAGCACCTAGGAATTTGTGGTACCAGATTCCTATGAATGGAGGGTGCCATTATCTCTCCTAGACTTGGAAAATAATCAGTTATCATCTCTAATTTCATACACTCCTCATATATTTTTTATTTTTCTTTAACTTCAGAGGAAGCCTATACTCATACTAACTTCTTTCATGTACTCATTTATTCTTGCATTGAACAAGCACTTATGAGTGTCTTTTACGTTCTGAGAATGATGACAACTGACATGATATTTCATGAGATGGACAATTGAGAAAGGAAAAAAGTCTAATATAGTTATAATAAGCAATACTGTGTTGGATTTTTGTGTCTACTATTCCATTTAATTTGTATGGCAACACAAGTGGGACATAATATTATTATCCAACTTCTAACAGTGAATACATTAAAGCCCTAAGAGAGCCTAAGAAGGCAAATCTTGCCGGTAGGAAAACTGAGACTTGAATGCAGCATGGTTAATCTAAAAAGTCCATTTTTTTTTTTTTAATAATACTTTAAGTTGTAGGGTACATGTGCACAACGTGCAGGTATGTTACACATGTATACGTGTGCCATGTTGGTGTGCTGTACCCATTAACCCGTCATTTACATTAGGTATACCTCCTAATGTTATCCCTTCCCCTGTCCCCTCCCCACAATAGGCCCTGGTGTGTGATGTTCCCCTTCCTGTGTCCAAGTGATCTCATTGTTTAAATTCCACCTATGAGTGAGAACACATGGTGTTTGGTTTTCTGTTCTTGCGATAGTTTGCTGAGAATGATGGTTTCCAGCTGCACCCATGTCCCTATAAAGGACACAAACTCATCCTTTCTTATGGCTGCATAGTATTCCATGGTGTATACGTGCAACATTTTCTTAATCCAGTCTGTCACTGATGGACATTTGGGTTGATTTCAAGTCTTTGCTATTGTGAATAGTGCCGCAATAAACATAGGTGTGCATGTGTCTTTATAGCAGCATGATTTATAATCCTTTGGGTATATACCCAGTAAAGGGATGGCTGGGTCAAATGGTATTTCTAGTTCTAGATCCTTGAGGAATTGCCACATTGTTTTCCACAATGGTTGAACTAGTTTACAATCCCACCAACAGTGTAAAAGTGTTCCTATTTTTCCACAGCCTCTCCAGCACCTGTTGTTTCCGGATTTTTTAATGATTGCCATTCTAACTGGTGTGAGATGGTATCTCATTGTGGTTTTGATTTGTATTTCTCTGATGGCGAGTGATGATGAGCATTTTTTCATGTGTCTGTTGGCTGTATGAATGTCTTCTTTTGAGAAGTGTCTGTTCATATCCTTTGCCCACTTTTTGATGTGGTTGTTTCCTTTTTTCTTGTAAATTTGTTTGAGTTCTTTGTAGGTTCTGGATATTAGCCCTTTGTCAGATGAGTAGATTGCAAACATTTTCTCCCATTCTGTAGGTTGCCTGTTCACTCTGATGGTAGTTTCTTTTGCTGTGCAGAAGCTCTTTAGTTTAATGAGATCCCATTTGTCAATTCTGGCTTTTGTTGCCATTGCTTTTGGTGTTTTAGCCATGAAGTCCTTGCCCATGCCTATGTCCTGAATGGTATTACCTAGGTTTTCTTCTAGGGTTTTTATGGTTTTAGGTCTAACATTTAAGTTTCTAATCCATCTTCAATTAATTTTCATCTAAGGAGTAAGGAAAGGATCCAGTTTCAGCTTTCTACTTATGGCTAGCCAATTTTCCCAGCACCATTTATTAAATAGGGAACCCTTTCCCCATTTCTTGTACTTGTCAGGTTTGTCAAAGATCAGATGGTTGTAGATGTGTGGTATTATTTCTGAGGGCTCTGTTCTGTTCCATTGGTCTATATCTCTGTTTTGGTACCAGTACCATGCTGTTTTGATTACTGTAGTGTTGTAGTATAGTTTGAAGTCAGGTAGTGTGATGCTTCCAGCTTTGTTCTTTTGGCTTAGAATTGTCTTGGCAATGCAGGGTCTTTTTTGGTTCCATATGAACTTTAAAGCAGTTTTTTCCAATTCTGTGAAGAAACTCATTGGTAACTTAATGGGGATGGCATTGAATCTATAAATTACCTTGGGCAGTATGGCCATTTTCACAATATTGATTCTTCCTATCTATTAGCATGGTATATTCTTCCATTTGTTTGTGTTCTCTTTTATGTCACTGAGCAGTGGTTTGTAGTTCTCCTTGAAGAGGTCCTTTACATCCCTTGTAAGTTGGATTCCTAGGTATTTTCTTCTCTTTGAAGCTATTGTGAATGGGATTTCATTCATGGTTTGGCTCTCTCTTTGTCTGTTACTGGTGTATAAGAATGCTTGTGATTTTTGCACATTGATTTTGTATCCTGAGACTTTGCTGAAGTTGCTTATCAGCTTAAGGAGATTTTGGGCTGAGACGATGGGGTTTTCTAAATATACAATCATGTCATCTGCAAACAGGGACAGTCATCTGCAAACAGGGACAATTTGACTTCTTCTTTTCCTAACTGGATACGCTTTATTTCTTTCTCTTGCCTGATTGCCCCAGCCAGAACTTCCAACACTATGTTGAATAGGAGTGATGAGAGAGGGCATCCCTGCCTTGTGCCAGTTTTCAAAGGGAATGCTTCCAGTTTTTGCCCATTCAGTATGATATTGGCTGTGGGTTTGTCATAAATAGCTCTTATTATGTTGAGATATGTTCCATCAATACCGAATTTATTGAGAGTTTTTAGCATGAAGGGCTTTGGAATTTTGTCAAAGGCCTTTTCTGCATCTATTGAGATAATCATGTGGTTTTCATCTTTGGTTCGATTTATATGCTGGATTATGTTTATTGATTTGCATATGTTGAACCAGCCTTGCATCCCAGGGATGAAGCCCACTTGATCATGGTGGATAAGCTTTTTGATGTGCTGCTGAAACCGGTTTGCCAGTACTTTATTGAGGATTTTTGCATTGATGTTCATCGGGGATATTGGTCTAAAATTCTCTTTTTTTGTTGTGCCTCTGCCAGGCTTTGGTATCAGGATGATGTTGGCCTCATAAAATGAGGAAGGGAAGATTCCCTCTTTTTCTATTGATTGGAATAGTTTCAGAAGGAATGGTACCAGCTCCTTGTACCTCTGGTAGAATTCAGCTGTGAATCCATCTGATCCTGGACTTTTTTTGGTTGGTAGGCTATTAATTATTGCTTCAATTTCAGAGCCTGCTATTGGTCTATTCAGGGATTCAACTTCTTCATGGTTTAGTCTTGGGAGAGTGTATGTGTCCAGGAATTTATCCATTTTTTCTAGGTTTTCTAATTTATTTGCGTAGAGGTGTTTATAGTATTCTCTGATGGTAGTTTGTATTTCTGTGGGGTCGGTGGTAATGTCCCCTTTATTATTTTTTATTGCATCTATTTGATTCTTCTCTCTTTTCTTCTTTATTAGTCTTGCTAGTGGTCTATCAATTTTGTTGATCTTTTCAAAAACTAGCTCCTGGATTCATTGATTTTTTGCAGGTTTTTTTGTGTCTCTATCACCTTTAGTTCTGCTCTGATCATAGTTATTTCTTGCCTTCTGCCAGCTTTTGAATGTGTTTGCTCTTGCTTCTCTAGTTATTTTAATTTTGATATTAGGGTGTCAATTTTAGATCTTTCCTGCTTTCTCTTGTGGGCATTTAGTGCTATAAATTTTTCTCTACACACTGCTTTAAATGTGTTCCAGAGATTCTGGTATGTTGTATCATTGTTCTCATTGGTTTCAAAGACCATCTTTATTTCTGCCTTCATTTCGTTATGTACCCAGTAGTCATTCAGGAGCAGGTTATTCAGTTTCCATGTAGTTGAGCAGTTTTGAACGAGTTTCTTAATCCTGAGTTATAGTTTGATTGCACTGTGGTCTGAGAGACAGTTTGTTTTAAATTCTGTTCTTTTACATTTGCTGAGGAGTGTTTTGTTTCCAACTATGTGGTCAATGTTGGAATAAGTGCGATGTGGTGTTGGGGTCCGCATGTTTCCTAAACAAAGGAATGAACACACAAGACAACACAAGACAAGACAAACATAGCGGCCGCCATGAATGGCGCATTCTGCTTTATTTTATATAGTCATTTGTGGAACATTGCCAAGTCACAAGACACATTGTTGTTTTTCTGACCTTTCCCTGACTTTCTGGATTTTCAAGATGTTTACACATAAACAAGCCCCCAGGGTCTGCCGTTTGCAGCTGGCTCCTTTGTCCTCCCTGTTTGCAGGGAAGGAATGCCCTGCCTCGTTTGCAAGAGCAGGACTTATCGGGAACGCCCTGCTTCTTTTGCAAGAGCAGGACTTATCAGGAACCTCTCGTTTGCGAGCACATAGTCCTCTACATTTCCCCTTTCTTTATTTACAAGTTTGAATTTCTTTTAAAACCATCATTACATGTTGGGCTCACTGGGATTCAGTGTTTGCCCTTTGGCATCGTCTCCAGCCAACTGTGAAAATGACAAAGGCAAGAACAACAATCAATACATTACTAGAAACAGAGGTCAGCAAAGTTTTTACAGGGCTCATAGGGTTCAAAGACGTCAAATTTTGTGCAATACCAGTCATCAAATCGGCACCAGTCAGCAATGGTAACTGATTGCGAAATGTTTTAGAAATGTTCTGTGTTAATTCTTGTATTTCTAGGGAAAGATTATGACCAATTAAAAGTCTCTTCATCTCAGTCCAATTATGTACAGTGCTGTTAAAAGGAACAGGAGTAATACAAAATTGGGTAGTATTCCAATCACATTTCAACAAAGCTTGGGTATTCAACACTGTTAGCTGATCTCCCAACCAAGAAACCACTTGCTCCAGATTATCCACTCATTCAGTCAAATGAGCATCTATGCCTCGTTGCTGCTGCCACAACAAATGTGATTTTTCATGCCATTGTTGCACAAATTCTGCATTTTGTATACTCTAGTGTAGAGCTAATCCAGCAACAGCGGCGGTGGAAGCAATTGCTACAAGTCCTATCACTGCGGTCACAACGATTCCAACCATCCTCTGACTGCGGTGGACAAGATCTTGCATAACCTTGTAAATTTGAGTAACCCCAACAGATTCACTCCAAGTACGTGTTAAGTTTACAAGTAGCCAGGTTTCTTTTCTGGCTCTTAGTATATATAAATCGGAATGAGACTTATTCCAATTATTATTCCACCAAATAGTATTTATACAACTTAAGAATGTACAATTGTTTGTACAGTTAACTACCCCTGTATTATTATCCTATTTAAAAATTCCTGTCAACAACAAGTAAGGCTTTCTTACACATGCAATAACACATCTAGAACTATTTTGATGCGAAGATATATGGAAAGGGTTAGCAATATTAGTAAGATTTAAGGACATGTTTCCCATGAAAGTGAACATTGGTTTACCAGCAGCCAGCAACTTCCAAATATGACTTTGTATTTGTGAGGTATTAGCCAAATGTGGCATAGGGGGTGATAGACCACCATCATGCCAAATAATATGACATGGCTGAATTTAGTCTGAAAATCTCCATGTACACTCCAATCTGTAACAAGGTATTTACGACTCTTCCCTTTTACTTCTAACAACAATCGTGGCCCACTACCTCTACATCTAGTCCACTCTAGTTGGGAAAAACCTCCAGACACATCGGGGATGGGGCATAAAGATAATGTAGTTGGCAGAGTTTCATTAAGTACTGCAGTATGATTATACTTCAAACTTTGAGCCACAATAATCATAGTAAAGGCAGAGATATGACTATGGTTATAGCAAACAGCCCAAGTCTCATGAGAAAGATGCAGACAATGTGGACTACCCCCAAGACATATAGGTAACCCTTCAACCCCAAATTGATATGAACTATTTACTGTGCCAGTGTCTAATTCAGGATCCTGGTTTAAAAAAGGTGATGGCATCCAAGCAGTATCATTAGTAAATACTGGGATTTCTCTGTCTCCCCAGGCCACACCTTGATGTAAGGGTGGAAAAGGAATATAAGCCCAGTATGTAAATTCTCCAGCTGTTACCTGACAATTTACTATGGCCAGCATAGCCAGGAATAAAGTCAGTGGGGTTTTGGGCTGCCCAGCTTGTTGAACAACCCCTTCAGCTTCTTACCTTTTTCAGTTGTCCCTATGTCGGGGGTTCCACATGCCGAGTTCCAAAGATGAATGTTCTCTGAGCATTCAGACTTAGCTTCTGGAATTCCTTCAGGAACTCTTCGGATTGGCTCCTCTTCACCATGGCACTGTTTCAACTGTCGAGATGGAAACCACTTGTCTCCGGCACCTGCCCGGGGTGTCCCCCTCCGGTTCCTTGCTCTTGTGGAGTCACGGACCCTGCTCGCTGCACCAGATGTTGGGGTCCGCGTGTTTCCTAAACAAAGGAATGAACACACAAGACAACACAAGACAAACATGGTGTCTGTCGCGAATGGCGCGCTCTGCTTTATTTTATACAGTCGTTTGTGAAATGTTGCCAAGTCACAAGACACATTGTTGTTTTTCTGACCTTTCCCTGACTTTCTGGATTTTCAAGATGTTTACACATAAACAAGCCCCCAGGGTCTGCTGTTTGCAGCTGGCTCCTTTGTCCTCCCTGTTTGCAGGGAAGGAATGCCCTGCTTCGTTTGCAAGAGCAGGACTTATCAGGGACGCCCTGCTTCGTTTTCAAGAGCAGGACTTCTCGGGAATGCCCTGCTTCATTTGCAAGTGCAGGACTTATCGGGAACATCTCATTTGCGAGCACATAGTCCTCTACAATGTGGTGCTGAGAAGAATGTATATTCTGTTGATTTGGGGTGGAGAGTACTGTAGCTGTCTATTAGGTCTGCTTGGTGCAGAGTTGAATTCAATTCCTGGATATCCTTGTTAACTTTCTGTCTTGTTGATCTGTCTAATGTTGACATACATTATTATTGTATGGGAGTCTAAGTCTCTTTGTAAGTCTCTAAGGACTTGCTTTATGAATCTAGGTGTTCTTGTATTGGGTGCATATATATTTAGGATAGTTAGCTTTCATGATGAATTGATCCCTTTACCATTATGTCATGGCCTTCTTTGTCTCTTTTGATCCTTGATGGTTTAAAGTCTGTTTTATCAGAGACTAGGATTGGAACCCCTGCTTTTGTTTTGTTTTCCATTTGCTTGGTAGAGCTTCCCCCATCCCTTTATTTTGAGCCTATGTCTGTCTCAGCATGTCAGATGGGTCTCCTGAATACAACAAACTGATGGGTTTTGACTCTTTGTCCAATTTGTCAGTCTGTGTCTTTTAATTGGACCGTTTAGTCCATTTATATTTAAGGTTGATATTGTTATGTGCGAACTTGATCCTGTCATTATGATATTAGCTGGTTATTTTGCTCGTTAGTTAATGCAGTTTCCTCCTAGCTTCGATGGATTTTACATTTTGACCTATTTTTGCAATGGCTGTTACTGGTTGTTCCTTTCTATGTTTAGTACTTCCTTCAGGATCTCTTGTAGGGCAAGTCTGGTGGTGACAAAATCTCTAAGCATTTGCTTGTCTGTAAAGGATTTTATTTCTCCTTCACTTATGAAACTTAGTTTGGCTGGATATGAAATTCTGGGTTGAAAATTCTTTTCTTGAAGAATGTTGAATACTGGCCCCCACTCTCTTCTGGCTTGGAGAGTTTCTGCCGAGAGATCTGCTGTTAGTCTGATGGGCTTCCCTTTGTGGGTAACCTGATCCTTCTCTCTGGCTGCCCTTAACATTTTTTCCTTCATTTCAACTTTGGTGAATCTGGCAATTATGTGTCTCGGATTTGCTCTTGTTGAGGAGTATCTTTGTGGCATTCTCTGTATTTCCTGAATTTGAATGTTGGCCTGTCTTACTAGGTTAGGGAAGTTCTCCTGGATGATATGCAGAGTGTTTTCCAACTTGGTTCCATTTTCCCTGTCACTTTCTGGCACACCAATCAGATGCAGATTTGGTCTTTTCACATAATCCCATATTTCTTGGAGGCTTTGTTAATTTCTTTTTACTCTTTTTTTCTACACTTCTCTTCTCGCTTCATTTCATTCATTTGATCTTCAGTCACTGATACTCTTTCTTCCAGTTGATCGAGTCAGTTACTGAAGTTTGTGCATTTGTCACGTAGTTCTTGTGTCATGGTTTTCATCTCTATCAGTTCTTTTAAGTTCTCTCTGCATTGTTTATTCTAGTTATCCATTCATGCATTCTTTTTTCAAGGTTTTTAGTTTCTTTGCACTGGTTATGTTATTCCTCCTTTAGCTCTGAGAAGTTTGATCGACTGAAGCCTTCTTCTCTCAACTCATCAAAGTCATCCTCCGTCCAGCTTTTTTCCATTGCTGGATTCCTTTGGAGGGGGAGATGCGCTCTGATTGTTTGAATTTCCAGCTTTTCTGCCTGCGTTTTCCCCATCTTGGTGGTTTTATCTGCCTTTGGTCTTTGATGATGGTGATGTACTGATGGGGTTTTGGTGTGGGTGTCCTTTCTGTTTGTTAGTTTTCCTTCTAACAGTCAGGGCCCTCAGCTGCCGGTCTGTTGGAGTTTGCTTGAGCTCCACTCCAGACCTTGTTTGCCTGAGTATCAGCAGCTGAGGCTGCAGAAGATAGAATATTGTTAAAGAGCAAGTGCTGCTGTCTGATTCTTGCTCTGGAAGCTTTGTCTCAGGGTTTACCCAGCCATATCCCAGCCGTGTGAGGTGTGATGTGTCAGTCTGCACCTAGTGGGGGATGTCCCCCAGTTAGGCTACTCAGGCATCAGGGACCCACTTGCATAGGCAGTCTGTCCGTTCTCAGATCTCAACCTCCGTGCTGGGAGAACAACTGGTGTCTTCAAAGCTGTCAGACAGGGACTTTTACATCTGCAGAGGTTTCTGCATCTTTTTGTTTAGCTATGCCCTGTCCCCAGAGGTGGAGTCTACAGAGGCAGGTAGGCCTCCTTGAGCTGTGGTGGGCTCCACCCAATTCGAGCTTCCTGGTGGCTTTGCTTATCTACTTAAGCCTCAGCAATGGTGGGCGCCCCTCCCCCAGCCTCGCTGCCCCCTTGCAGTTAGATCTCCAACAGCTGTGCTAGCAATGAGGGAGGCTCTGTGGGTGTGGGACCCTCTGGGCCAGATGTGAGATATTATCACCTGGTGTGCCATTTGCTAAGACCCTTGGTAAAGCGCAGTATTAGGGTGGGAGTTACCTGATTTTCCAGGTGTTGTGTGTCTCACTTTCCTTTGGCTAGGAAAAGGAATTCCCTTCCCCCTTGTGCTTCCCAGGTGAGGCGATGCCTTGCCCTGCTTCAGCTCTCCCCAATCGGGCTGCACCCTAGGACCAGCATCAACAGTCCAACACGCCCCAGTGAGATGAACCCAGTACCTCAGTTGAAAATGCAGAAATCACCCGTCTTCTGTGTCGTTCATGCTGGGAGCTGGAGGCTGGAGCTGTTCCCATTCGGCCATCTTGGGCACCACCCATTATTCTTTAAGAGCAAAACATAATCCCTTTTTTCAATTGTCATGGCACAATTTTTGACCAATTTACCTTATTTTAGTCTACACTTATCATTTACTAAATTCTCACCTAGTTTTTGTCTTAGAGCAATCACATCTTATATTTTGAAATGGACCAATGTCAATTGACAAATAAATTGGGATACAGTTAAGAACGAAGAAGGGAATAAACATTTGGTAGTCAATAAAAGTTTCTGTTTTATTCTGCTCTTTGATGCCCAATATTTAATCTGATTGCTTGTATTACACATGCATTTCTACAAATGGTAGCATACATATCTCTGTTTACTCACCCACTTGCTTAACTACAAAGTTGGAGTGGGTTATGGCATTAAGCTCAATTTTTAACATCTCTAGATTATATTAAGGTCTTTAAAACAGAACCAGGTGTAGATTTTTTTTTTGACATGCCAAACCATAATGAAAAGACAAGTGATATTCCCTTAATAGCCCAGTATATAGAGCTGTCAGGAACTTAGAGTGTAACTACTACCAAAGCCCTCATTCTGGACAGTAGAGAAAGGAAAACATAAGGTAATCACTGATTTATGGCACTTATTTTACTGAACAGGAATAATAAAGACTAACTGCCTTAAAAGTGGAGTCTTTTCCTGGGTTTTCTGAAAAAAATCCTCTTCCATGGAAATCCATGGGCACTGGTTATGCCTTCTTGGAGAATTTTTGTTGCCTATTTTCCTCCATGGATACATCTGAATTTAATAATGAGGAAGGTCAGTGTGAGATCCAACTACAGGGGACCACAGGAAAGAGTAGATAGAGAGGATACATTCATTAAGATAATTAATTTTCAGGCTGAGGCATTTTAACCCCTGCATTTAATGTGGTTGCACAAAGTTACATAGAGTACTATTGTTCACTATTGTTAGACTCTCTGGCTACTTTAAGAGTTTATTTTGCTATATTTACTATTATATCTCTATCAAAATAAATCAGGACATGTATCATATGCTATTTAAAGTTATCCATCACATGTGTGTCATATAAAACTGTTCTAGTACATGCTCTTAAATTCCTAGTATCAAGAACTAAATAATCTCAAGGTATAGTTTTTCCAGCACAAAATAAAATGCAGTGACATTTATCCCAGTCTGCATACTCTTTGATGATATGCAGCTCAAGGTTGCATTTTTGTTAACTACATCACCATATTTCTACTTCTGTTGAGTATATTGTCAAATGAAATCAGAGAAACTGTCATATGTGCTGCAATGAACAATGCATCACCAACACCTTTACTTAGATAATTAGAACCTATACAAATTATCTTATATTATTATTTGATTTCATCTCATTATATTCTGCTCATAATTCATACAGCATGCAGTTATTGAGTGCTTTCTCTAATTGGGAAATATTAGGAAATGTGGGGAAAATGTCAAGTAAAGAAATTTCAAGGTTCAAGATTGTAATTTGAATACATATAATATTTTTCCTATTGGATTTAAATTATTAAAAATATAAAAATAAATCATAAGGTAAGAGATTTGGAAAATATACAATTTTCTTATATTGATGGTCCAGTAACATAAAGGGACTGCTGTATAATATAAAAACTTCTAATTATTAATTACCTGAAACCCAAGTGACCTTCTCTCACATTCTCGTCTCATATCATGCTAAAACAAGGCAGCCAATTATACTGTAAATGAAATGGATTGTATTTGAATTAGTTGAGAACATTTACTCCGAGACTTTCAAAAAGAAGAAAATAAAAATTCTAATATAAGATAGGATATTACATGTAAGGCCAGAAAGAAATTTCATATGTAGAGTAAAAAAATTAGAGCTTATATAATGTTGGTATTTGTGTTATACTATATAAAGCTTAGCCATATAAAATGTAAATTGCCATTCTGCATTTTTAGCCAAGTGTAAAATTAACACCAGAGATACATAACCAGGTAATATGGTAACCACGTTAAGTAAGATTACAATTATTATAAGGTAATTTTGGCACAATTATAAATAAGAACCCATGAAATTCAGTTTAAGACAAACTACAATATTCAAATCCCACTATTTACTGAAGAATAGCATAAAATGAAAATAGTATTGAAATGACTGTATCTCAAATACATATTCTTCTCTTTTTGAGTTATCTCAAATTATTGATGAGGGTCTAGTATCACATCCTATTCTTTTCCTTACCTTAGTCTTGTATGCCATTTTATATTGTTGATATTCCTCATTTAAATTCTTTTCTCCCTTGGTTTCATGGGCATTATTACTTCCTTATTCTGCCTAACATCTGCTAACATTCTATATTTTTCTTCTCCATGGACTGCTCTCTTTCTTTACCTTCACATGAAATATTGGCGGTACTTTAAGGTCTATTATGATATGCAGTGTGTTCTTATTCAATACACATTCTGTGCTTGATGCCATGGGCCACCATAGTTTCAAATACCAGCTAAGATGCTGGTACCTCTCAGAACTACCTCTCCAGATGTCATGTCTTTCCTAATAAATATATCCAGCTGCTTATTGATAGCTCTATTTGAACACTTCATATTTTAGATTTAACAAATACCACATTGAATTAGTGATCTCTACATCAAACTTGTTGCTCCTTTTATATTTTGTATATTAATAAATGTTACAATTATCCATCTAGTCACCCAAGTCAGAAATTGGCTTTCTCCATTTTCTTTATTGTCAATATGTAACTAAGCATCAGACTCTCTGTAGTTTAGTTCCTTAGAATTTCCTAAATGATTCGTTACTTTCTTCTTTCCTTAACCATGGTCTGTCACTATCTCATGCCTAAGGCATTACAAAGTTTTTCAAATTGATGTCCAGGACTCTGGTTTTGCTCTCTAATCTATTCTCCACACTGATATTTGAGTAATATTTTCTAAACTTGAACTATGCTTATTTTATTTTCTCATGTAAAGCAAAGTTAATTGTTATTGCTCACATCCAGTGGTCTCAAATTTACCATACGTATGAATTCCTTGGAATTATATTCCAATTTATGTATACACCATATTTTCTTTATCCATTCATCTCTCTATGAATATTTGCATTGTGTCTACATTTTGTCTATTTTGAATAAAGCTGCTATGATCACTGGGGACTTGTTTAAAATACAGGCTGTTCAGTTCCCAGTACCAAAGACCGAATTATTAAGAGTGCAGTGGGGCCCAGGGCCAAGCTGGAGTGCAGTGGCGCGGTCTCTGCTCACTGCAAGCTCCACCTCCCAGGTTCACGCCATTCTCCTGCCTCAGCCTCCCCAGTAGCTGGGACTAGAGGCGCCTGCCCCCACGCCCAGCTATTTTTTTTGTATTTTTAGTAGAGATGGGGTTTCACCGTGTTCCGCAGGATGATCTCGATCTCCTGACCTTGTGATCTGCCCCCCTCGGCCACCCAAAGTGCTGGGATTACAGGTGTAAGCCACCCTGCCCAGCCAACAAGCCCCACTCTCGACAATTTCTACATAAATGGAGCTCAGCTCAAACATTGAGAAAAATTAAAATAAAGATTAAAAGCCAAATATCTTGAGATGACGTTCAGTGAGGTATCTTCCGATTGTTGATGTTCATGTAATACCATTACTTGATACATAAGGTTTATTTTTTTAAACTATGTTTTATTGTGGTAAAAGACACCTCATATGAACTCTTCCCTTTTAGTAAGTTTTTAAGCATAAAGTACAGTATCATTAACTATATGCACATTCTTTTTACAACTGATGTCAAGAATATTTTCATTTTGAATGACTGAAACTCTGTACTCACTACACAGAAACTGCCCATTTCCCACTTCCCTCAGCCCCTGGCAACCATCATTCTACTTTCTGCTTCTATGAGTTTGAATATTTAAGATCTCTCAAACAAGTAGAATCATATAATATTTCTCTGTGACTTATTTCCCCTAGGATAATGTTCCTCCAGTTTCATTCATATTATAGCATATGACAGATTTTCTATTTATATGGTTCAATAATATCCCATGTGTGTGGGGTGTGTGTGTGTGTGTGTGTGTGTGTGTGTGTGTGTATATATGTTCCTTATACATTAATCTGTGTATAAAAATTTAGGTTCTTTCCATCTCTTGTCTATTTTGAATAAGGCTGCAATGAACGTAAAGTGTAAATATCACTGAGATCCCTCTTTGAATTATTTTAGATAAATATCCAGAGTTAAGATGACTGGATTATACGGTAGTTCTATTTCTAATTTTTTGAGAGAACTACATAGTATTTCCCATACCAAATATTCCACTTTACATTTTCATCAGCAGTGCACGAGGGTCCAAATTTCCCTACATCCTCATCAACATTCGTAATTTTCTGCTTTTGTGAAAATGGCCATCCTAACAGGTTTAAGGTGATATATTTCATTGTAACTTTGGAGGATTTTGCTTATACTTTTATACTCGTGAATATATATAACATACGTTTTACCATTTTAACTATTTTTAATTGTTCAATTCAGTAGAATCAAATACATGTATAATATTCTGCAACCATGACCACCCTCCATGTCCGGACCTTTTTTCATCTTCACAAACCAAATCTTAATTCCCATAAACATTGCCCATTCTCCCTTTACTCGTGTTCTTGCAACCACCATTCTACTTTCTGTCATCACAAATTAGGCTATAGTAGGAACCGAATATAAGTAAAATTATACTGTATTTGTCTTTTTCTGACTGGCTTATTTAAGTTACCACAACACCGTTAGTGTTATTCCATGTTGTAGCATGTGTCATAATTTTCTTCATTTTTTAAGGCTGAAAATACTCCAGTGAATTTATAGACCAAATTTTCTTCATCGATTCATCTCTCCATGGATTTTTGCAATGTTTTGACACTTTGGCATTGTGAATAAAGCTGCTCTGAACATTGGAGAAAAAATACAATCTTTTTGAGTCTCTGCTTTCTTTTTGGCATATACACAAAGGTAAAATCTGTACAGAATTACAGTTGAATAGATGGAATATACTGTACTTATGTTTATGGTAATTCTATGTTTAATAGAATTAAACATATGGTATTTTAATATAATTAAAATATGGTAATTTTATGTTTAAGTTGTTGAGGAGCTGTCATAATATTTTCCATAAAGATTGTACCATTGGTGTGCACCTGTAGTCCTAGCTACTCGGGAGGCTGAGGCAGGAGAATCATTTGAACCCTGGATGTGGAGGTTGCAGTGAACTGAGATCGCACCACTGCACTCCAGCCTGAGTGACAGAGCAAGGCTCTGTCTCAAATAAAGAAAGAAAGATTGCACCATTGTACATTCCCACAGCAATGCACAAGTGTTTCAATTTTTCCACTACCCTGCCAACATGTTATTTTCTATGTTTTCTGAAAGAGTATTTTAATTGACAATTTTTATACATATTTATGGAATACAGTGTAATATTTTGTTACATGTATACAATGTGTAGTGATCAAATCAGTGATTAGCATATCAATAATCTCAAACATTTCTTCATGGTGGGATCATTCAAAATTCTATTTTCTAGCTATTAGAAAATATACAATAAATTAATGTTAACTATAGTGACTCTGCAGTGGTATAGAGCCCTAAAACTTATTTCTTCTTCTTCTTCTTCTTCTTTTTTTTTTTTTTTTTGACTATTTTACCAGTTTTTACAATTCACATGTCATATAACCCAACAATTTAAAATTTACAATTCAGCCAGGCATGCTGGCTCACGCCTGTAATTCCAGAACTTTGGGAGGCCGAGGCAGGTGGAGCACCTGAGGTCAGGAGTTCGAGACCAGCCTGGCCAACATGGCAAAACCCGATCTCTACTTAAAAATACAAAAATTAGCCAGGCGTGATGGTGCACGCCTGTAATCCCAGCTACTTGGGAGGTTGAGTCACAAGAATCACTTTAACCCAGGAGGCAGAGGGAGGCAGAGGTTGTGGTGAGCTGAGATGAGATCGTGCCACTGCACTCCAGCGTGGGTGACAGAACGAGACTCTGTCTCAAAAATAAATAAATAAATAAATAAATAAATAAATAAATAAATAAATAAATAAATAACAATAAAATAAAATGTAGAATTCAAACATTTAAGAAAATATTCACAAAATTGTACAATTACCAATATCTAATTCCAGAACATTTTCACCACCTGCCAAACAAACCAAAAACCCATTAGAAGTCCCTCCTCATCTTCTTCCAACCCTCCTAACCCTAGGTAACCATTAACCTGCTTTCTGTCTCTATATAACTTGTCTATTTTGAGCATTGCATGCATATGGAATCATTCAATATGTAGCCTTTTGTTACTGTTTTCTTTCACATGTTTTCAAGGTTTGTTGCCATTGCAGCATTTATTAGATTTTCATTCCTTTTTATTGCTAAATAGTATCCCTCTGTGAGGATATACCACCTTTTATTTATCCAAATACTTACAGCCAACTGATCTTCAACAAAGCAAACAAAAACAAAGTGGAGAAAGGCCACCCTATTCAGCATATGGTGCTTAGTTTATTGGCAAGTCACATGTAGAAAAACGAAACTGGATGGTCATCTCTCACTTTATAGAAAATGAACTCAAAGTGGATCAAAGACTTAAATCTACGACCTGAAACCATAAAAATTCTAGAAGATAACCTTGGAAAAACTCTTCTAGATATTGGTTTAGGCAAAGAGTTAATGACCAAGAATCCAAAAACAAATGCAGCAAAAACAAAGATAAATAGAGGGGACCTAATTTAACTAAAAAGCTTCTGCACAGAAAAAGATATAATCACCAGAGGAAAGACAACCCACAGATTGGGAGAAAATATTCACAAACTATGCATCCAACAAAGGACTAATATTCAGAATCTACAAACAAAAAAATTTGACTCCCTGTTATTCCAATTTGGATGCTCCATATTCTGTGTTTTTCTCTTGCCTAATTGCATTGGCTAGACTTTGAATACTATGTTGAATAAGAATGATGAAAGTGGTATTCGTGTTTCAGTTTTTTTTTTTTTTTTTTTTTTTTTGAGACAGAGACTCGCTCTGTCGCCCAGGCTGGAGTGCAGTGGCATGATCTCGGCTCACTGCAACCTCCGCCTCCCGGATTCAAGCAATTCTCCTGCCTCAGCCTCCTGAGTAGCTGGGGACTACAGGTGTGCACCACCATGCCCAGCTAATTTTTGTATTTTTAGTAGAGACGGGGCGTCTCACTATGCTTGCCAGGCTGGCCTTGAACTCCTGACCTCGTGATCTACCTGCCTCGGCTTCCCAAAGTGCTAGGATTACAGGCGACAGCCACCACACCCAGCCATTTGTTTCAGTTCTTATAGAAGGAGCTTTCAATTTTTTTCTTATTCATTATAAAATTAGTTGTGGATTTCTCATATGTGGCCTTAATTGAGTTGAGGAACTTTCCTTACATATCTAATTGTTTGAATTTTTTTATTATGGAAAAATGTTGACATTTATTAATTGCTTATTCTGTGTCTATTGAGATAATCTTACGATTTTTTCCTTCATTCTGTTGGTGTAATATATTATGCTTATTGATTTGCATATGTTAAACCATCTTTGCAACCTTGAGTTTAATCTCACTTGATCATAATGTATAATCTTTTTAATGTGCTGCTGGATTTGTTTTGATAGTGTTTTGTTGAGCCTTCCAGCTATTTTTTTCAAAGACATTAGCCTGTAGTTTTATTGTTGTTGTTGTTGTTGTTGTTGTTGTGTCCTTATCTGGTTTGGGTATCAGGTTCAGGCTGGCCTCATAGAATGAGTCTGAAAGAATTTTCTCCTCTTCATTTTTTTTGGAATAATTTAAGAATAATTGGTATTAGTTATTCTTTAAATATTTGGTAGAATTCAGCAGCAAAGCCATCAGCCCTGGGCTTTTCTTTGTCAGTAGAAGTTTTATTATTCATTCAGCTTCATTACTTATTTTGGTATTTTCAGGATTTTAATTTCCTTATAGTTCAATGTAGGTATTTTGTATTTGTCCAGATATTTAGATTTTCCAATTTGTTGCTGTGTAGTTGTTAATAATAATCCTTCCTTATTCTTTGCATTTCTATGCATAGGTATTAGAAATAATGTCTCCTTTTTGTTCTTGATTTTATTTGGATTATTTTTTTTCCTATTCTTTTTTTTTTTTTTTTTTTAATTTTACTTTAAGTTCTGGGATACACGTGCAGAGTGAACAGGTTTGTGAGACAGGTATACATGTGCCATGGTGGTTTGCTGCACCTATCAACCCATCATCTAGGTTTTAAGCTCTGCATGAAGTAAGTATTTGTCCTAATGCTCTCTCTCCCCTTGCCCCAAAAACCCTCGATGGGCCCCCATGTGTGATGTTCCCCTCCCTGTGTCCATGTGTTTTCATTGTTCAACTCCCACTTATGAGTGAGAACATGCAGTGTTTGGTTTTCTGTTCCTGTGTTAGTTTGCTGAGAATGATGGCTTCTAGCTTCATCCACGTCCCTGCAAAGGACATGAACTCATTCTTTTTTATGGTTGTATAGTATTCCATGGTATGTATTTGCCACATTTTCTTTATTCAGTCTATCATTGATGGGCATTTAGGCTGGTTCCAAGTCTTTGCTATTGTAAGCAGGACTGCAATAAACATACGTGTGCATGTGTCTTCATAGTAAAAGGATTTATAATCCTTTGGGTATATACCCAGTAATGGGATTGCTGGGTCAAATGGTATTTCTGGTTCTAGATCCTTGTGGAATAACCACACTGTCTTCCACAATGGTTGAACTAATTTACACTCCCACCAAAAGTGTAAAAGCTTTCCTATTCTTCCACAGCTTCACCAGAATATGTTGTTTCCTGACTTTTTAATAATCACTGTTCTAACTGGTGTGAAATGGTATCTCATTGTAATTTTGATTTGCATTTCTCCAATGATCATGAGGATGAGCTTCTTCTATATGTTTTTTGGCCACATAAATGTCATCTTATGAGAAGTGTCTGTTCATTTCCTTTGCGCACTTTTCAGCGGTTTTCTTTTTCTTATATATTTGTATAAATTTTTTCTAGATTCTGGATATTAGACTTTTGTCAGATGGATAGATTGTAAAAATTTTCCCACATTCTGCAGAGTGCCTCTTCACTCTGATGATAGTTTCTTTTGCTGTGCAGAAGCTCTTTAGTTTAATTAGATCCTATTTGTCAATTTTGGCTTTTGTTGCAATTGTTTTTGGTGTTTTAGTCCTGAAGTCTTTGCCCATGCCTATGTCATGAATGGTATTGCCTAGGTTTTCTTCTAATGTTTTTATAGTTTTGAGTTTTATATTTAAGTCTTTAATCCATCTTGAGTTAATTTTTGTATAAAGTATAAGGAAGGGTCCTCTTTCTGTTTTCTGCTTATGGCTAATTAGTTTTCCCAGCACCATTTATTAAATAGGGAATCCGTTCCTCATTGTTTGTCTTTGTCAGGTTTGTGAAAGATCAGATGATTGTAGATGTGTGGTGTTATTTCTGAGGTCTCTGTTCTGTTCCATTGGTCTGTATATCTGTTTTGGTACCAGTACCATGCTGTTTTGGTTACTGTAGCTTTGTAGTATAGTTTGAAGTCAGGTAGCATGATGTCTCCAGCTTTGTTATTTTTGCTTAGGATTGTCTTGGCTATACAGGCTCTTTTTTGGTTCCATATAAAATTTAAAATAGTTTTTACTAATTCTGTGAAGAAAGTCAATGGTAGCTTGATGTGAATAGCATTAACTTTATAAATCACTTTGGGCAGTATGGCCATTTTTACAATATTGGCTCTTCCTATCCATGAGCATGGAATGTTTTTCTATTTGTGTCCTCTCTTATTTCCTTGACCAGTGGTTTGTAATTCTCCTTGAAGAGGTCCTTCATGTTCCTTGTAAGTTGTATTCCTAAGTATTTTATTGTCTTTTTAGCAATTGTGAATGGGAGTTCACCCACGATTTGGCTCTCTGCTTGTCTATTATTGGTGTATAGGAATGTTTGTGATTTTTGCACATTGATTTTGTATCCTGAGACTTTGCTGAAGTTGCTTATCAACTTAAGTATTTTAGGGGCCGAGACAATGGGGTTTTCTAAATATAAGATCAAGTCATTTTCAAATAGACAATTTGACTTTCTCTCTTCTTACTTGAATACCCTTTCTTTCTTTCTCTTGTCTGATTACCCTGGACAGAACTTCCAATACTATGTTGAATAGGAGTGGTGAGAGAGGGCATCCTTGTCTTCCGCTGGTTTTCAAAGGGAATGCTTCCAACTTTTGCCATTCAGTATGATATTGGCTGTGGGTTTGTCATAAATAGCTCTTATTATTTTGAGATATGTTCCATGAAAACCTAGTTTATTGAGTTTCTAGCATGAAGGGATGTTGAATTTCATTGAAGGCCTTTTCTGCATCTATTGAGATAATCATATGGTTTTTGTCATTGATTCTGTGTATGTGATGGATTATGCTTATTGTTTGCATATGTTGAACCAGCCTTGTATCCCAGGGATGAAGCCAACTTAACTGTGGTGGATAAGCTTTTTGATGTGCTGCTGGATTTGGTTTGCCAGTATTTTATTAAGGATTTTCACACTGATATTCATCAGGGATATTATTAGCCTGAAATTTTCTTTTTTGTTGTGTCTCTGCCAGGTTTTGGTATCCAGATGATTCTGGCCTCATAAAACGAGTTAGGGAGGAGTACTTCTGTTTCTATTGTTTGGGATAGTTTCAGAAGGAATGGTCTCAGCTCTTCTTTGTATTTCTGGTAGAATCTGACTGTGAATGCATCTGGTCCTGGCCTTTTTTTGGTTTGCAGGTTATAAATTACTGCATCCACTGGGCATGGTGGCTCACTCCTGTAATCCCAACACTTTGGAAGGCTGAGGTGGGCAGATCACGAGATCAGGAGATCAAGACCATTCTGGCTAACATGGTGAAACCCCATCTCTACTAAAAACACACAAAAAAATTAGTTGGACATGATGGCGGGCTCCTGTAGTCCCAGCTACTGGGGATGCGAAGGCAGGAGAATGGCATGAACCTGTGAGGCGGAGCTTGCAGTGAGCCGAGATTGTGCCACTGCACTCCAGCCTGGGCAACAGAGTGAGACTCCATCTCAATAAATAAATAAATAAATAAACAAACAAACAAACAAATAACTGTCTCAGTTTCAGAACTTGTTATTGGTCTATTCAAGGCCATCTTCCTGGTTTATTCTTTGGAGGGTGTATATGTGCAAGAATTTATCCATTTCTTCCCCATTTTCTAGTTTATTTATGTAGAGATGTTTATAGTATTTTCTGATGGTAGTTTATATTTCTATGGGATCGGTGGTGATACCCCCTTTATCATTTTTTATTGTGTCTATTTGATTATTTCTCTTTTCTTATTAGTCTGGCTAGTGGTCTATCTATTTTGTTAATCTTTTCAAAAAACCACCTCCTGGATTCATTGATTTTTTAAAGTGTTTTTTGGGTCTTTATTTTCTTCAGTTCTGCTCTGATCTTCTTTCTTTCTTGTCTTCTGCTAGCTTTTGAATTTGTTTGCTCTTGCTTCTTTAGTTCTTTTAATTGTGATGTTAGGGTATCGATTTCAGATCTTTTCCTGCTTTCTGATATCGGCATTTAGCGTTTTAAGTTCCCCTCTTAACACTGCTTCAGCTGTGTCCCAGAGATTCTGGTACTTTGTGTCTTTGCTCTCATTGATTTCAAATAACTTTATTTCTGCCTTTATTTAATTATTTACTCAATATTCATTCAGGAGCAAGTTGTTCAGTTTTCATGTAGTTGTGTAGTACTGAGGGAGTTTCTTAATCCTGATTTCTAATTTGATTGCACTATGGTCTGAGAGACTGTTTGTTATGATTTCCATTCTTTTACATTTGCTGAAAAGTGTTTTACTTCCAATTACGTGGTTGATTTTAGGATAAGTGCTATGTAGTGCTGAGAAGAACATATCTTCTCTTGATTTGGGGTGGAGAGGTCTGTAGATGCCTATTAGGTTCACTTGGTCCAGATTATTTGGGTTTTCTATCTTTTTTCTCACTTAGTTTAGCAAATAGTTTGTTAAATTTATCATTAAAAAATGTGCTTTATTTACATTTTGTATTTATTTTTCAAATTCATATTTCATTTATTTCTGCTCTCATAGTCAATATTTCTTTCATTTTACTAATTTTGGGTTTGGTCTGTTCTTGCATTCGTATTTCCTTGAGGGTCATGGTTAGGTTTGTCTGCTTAATATTGTCCCATGAATCTTACAGGCTTTCTTCACTCCTTTTTACTTTATTTTTCATCTGACTGGGATATTTCAAAAGACATATTTTTCAAATTCAGACATTATTTTTTCTGCTTTATCTAGTCTATTCATGCTTTTTATTGTATTTTTTACTTTATGTATTGAATTATTTAGCTTTAAGATTTCTGTTGGGTCTTTCTTATGATTTGTATCTCTTTGCATAAATTCTCATTCATGTCATGAATTATTTACCTGGTTTCAATGAATTGTTTATTTGTATGCTCTTTTATCTCACAGAGTTTCCTTAAGATCATTATTTTGGATTGCCTTTCAAGTATTTTATACGTACCTTGTTTTGAAGTGTCTGTTACTGGAAAGTGGTGATACTTCTTTAGAGATGTTATGTTTTCTTACTTTTTTGTATTTCTTTTGTAACTACGTTGATATCTGCACACTTGATGAAGCATTTGTCTCTTTCAGTTTTATGAAGTAACTTTCACAGGAAAATACATTTTTCCTATAAATTTGTTCTATAGTGTCAGTTGGGTAGGGTGCTTTGGCTTAATTCTGGGTATGCACAGTAGAGTAGTCCGTATGCTTTCTTTGGCTTTAACCAATGTCAGCAGTGTCTACGGGTATCTCAATTGCTTAGACTGTGGGTATTTGTGAAGACAGTGGTGTGGCTTTGCTGAGGGTTGGGGACTCCAGGCAGGCCAGACAGTAGGTCTTGGCAGGTAGGCATTCACCAAGTGTGTGCATTTGGTGGCTCTACCAGTCATTATAATTTTTATTTGCATTTCCCTGGTGATTAGGGTCTTAGTCCATTTGGACTAGTATACAAAATATCACAAACTGGATAGCTTATAAACAGTATAAATTAATTATTTATTGTTCTGGAGACTGTAGTTTGAGATCCAAGTGCCAACATGGTCAGGTCCTGGTTATGGCCCTCTTTTGGGTTATAGACTGCTGACTTCTCTCTGTCTTTACAACGAAGAAAGGGTGAGTGGTTTCTCTCACGACTCTTTATAAGGGCACTAATCTCATTCATGAGGGTTTCACCCCCATGACCTAATCACCTCCTAAAGTTTCCACTTCCTAATACCATCAATTTGGGTGGGAGAATTTTAACATATAAACTTTAGGGAGAAATAAACATTCAGACCCTAGGAATTAGTAATGTTTAGCATCTTTTTATAAACTTGATCATTTACATGTTCTTTTTGAAGAAATAACTATCCTAGTACTTCGCTCATTTTAAATGGGATTTTTTTGTTTTTTGCTATTGATTTTTAGGAGTTTTTGCATTTTGCATATTAATCCTTGATCAAATACATCATATGCAAATATTATCTCCCATTGTGTTCGTTGCCTTTTCACTCTGCTGCTTGTTTTTTATGCTATATGGAGCTTTTTGGTTTGATATAGTCCCACTTTTTAAAAAAATTTTCTGCCTGTACTTTTTGTGTTAGATCCAGGAAATTCATTGTCAAGGCCAGTGTTATAAAGATTTTTATCTATGTTTTTATTTCACAGATTATAATAATGGCCCAGCTTTTTTTACGTGGCTATCCAGTATCGCAGCACCATTTGTTTAAGAGATATCTTTTCACCATTGTATAGTTTTGGCACCCCTGTTGAAAATCGTTTTACAGTATATCCATGGATTTAGTTTGGACCTCTTTGTTTTATTTCAATTATCAAGTGTCTGTCCTTGTGGCAACATCATATGGTCTTGATTCCTACTGATTTGTAATTTCTTTTTAATCAGAAAGTTTGAAATCCTCAGTTATGGTCTTCTTTCTCAAAATTGTTTTGATTATTTAGTATCCTTTGTAGTTCCACATGAATTACTATTATTTTTAATGAATCCTATTGAAAAACATTAGGATTTTAATAGAATTTGCATTGAATCTGTAGATTGCTTTTGGTAGTATAAGGCATTTTAACAACATTAATTCTTCTAGCCCATGAACATAGGATGACTTTTCATTCATTTGTGTCTTCTTTAGTTTTCTTCAGCAATATTTCATAGTTTTCACTGTACAAATCTTTCACCTCCTTGGTTAAATTTATTTCTAGGTTTTTATTCTTGTTGGTGTTGGTGTAAATTGGATTGTTTTCTTAATTTTATTTACCTATTTTTGTTGCTAGTGTACATAAATGTAACTACTTTTTGTAAGTTGATTTTATATTCTGCACAGTTTCTGAATTTATTAGTTTTTACAAGTTTTATGTGGAATTTTAGAATTTTCTCTATATAAGATCATGTCCTCTTTGAACAGAGATAATTTTACTTTTTTCATTTTGATGTAAATGCCTTTATTTATTTTTCTTGCCAATTGCTCTAGCTAGACTTCATATTATTCTGCTGAATGGAAGTGACAAATATGGACATCCTTTGGTTGCTATTCCTTTGTTCCTGATCATAAGGAAAAACTTTCAGTCTTTCACCAGTAAGTATAATATTAGTTGTGATTTTTTAATAAATAGCCTTTATTGTGTTGAGAAATTTTCTTTTTTCCTATATTGTTAGTATTTAACTTAAATGGCTTTTGTGCTTTATCAAATGCTTTTTCTGAATCTATTAAAATGATCATGTGATCTTCATCCTTCTTTCTTCTAATATGTTGTATTACATTGTTTGATTTTCATATGTTGAAACATTTTTGTATCCCAGTGATACATTTTCCTTGATCATGGTGTACAATCCTTTTAATATGCTGTGGAATTTGGTTTTCTAGAATTTTTATATCCATGTTCATTAGGGATACTGGATTGTAGTTCCTCTTTCTTACAGTGTCTTTCTCTTTGGCATCAGGGCAATACTGACTTTATCAACTGAGTTTAGAGGACTTCCATCTTTTTCAGATTTGTGGAAGAGTTTAAAAGGATTGTTGTTAATTCTTTAAATATTAGGTGGAATTCACCAGTGAAGCCATGTTGTCCTAGGCTCTTTCTTGTTGGGAGTGTTCTGATTAATGATTCAATCTTCTTCTAGTTCAGACTATTTTTTCATGGTTTAGTCATTGTGGTTTGTATATTTCTAGAGATATATGCATTTCTTCTAGGCTGTCAAATTTGTTGTTGTATAATGCTTTGTAGTAGTTTCTTAGGATGATTTTTTTTTTTCCTTTTGGGATTAGTTGTCTCCTATTTCATTTCTGATTTGTTTTTTTACTTGAGTCTTTGCTCTCATTTTTTTATTCTAGCTAAAAGTGTATCTATTTCCTCTGATATTTTCAAAACACAACGCTTAGATTTGTTTTCTACTGTTTTCTATTTATTTATTTACTTCTACTCTAATCTTTATTATTGCCTTTCTTCTGCTATGGTTTATCTTTCTTTTCCTTTTACTAGTTTCTTGAGGGGCAAAGTTAGGTTGTTTACCTGAGATAGTTCTTCCTTTTAAAGAAGTAAGCATTTAACACTATGAACTTCCCTTTTAGTACTGCTTTTGCTGCATTTTATATATTTTGATGTTTTTTGTTTCATTTACTTCAACATGTTTTCTAATTTCACTTTTGATTCCTTCTTTGAATCACTCCTTGTTCAAGAATGTTTAATTACCAAATATTTGTGAAGTTTCCAGTTTTTCTTCTGCTATTTGCATCTTGTTTCATTCTATTATGGTTAGAAAAGTATGTGGTATAATTTAAATCTCCTGAATCTTTTAAGACTTCTTTTGTAACCTCGAATGTGTTCTATCTTGAAAAATGTTTCATGTGCACTTGAGAAGAATGTGTATTCTATTGCTGTTGGGTGAAATGCTCTGTATATGTCTGTTAGGTCCATTTGATCTATATATTGTTCATGTTCTCTGTTTATTTACAGTCTATACAAATGTTCCACCCATTATTGAAAGTGGAGTGTTAAAGTCTCGTATTATTTTAACACTGTCTAGTTTTCCCTTCATCTGTGTCAATGTTTGTTCCATATATTTGCATTCTCTGTTATAGGGTATCCACACACACACACACAAATATATATATACACATATGTATAATATAAAATTTATCTTTCTGGTGAATAAACCTTACATATATGTATATGTGTATGTGTGTGTATGTATATATGTGTGTATATGTATATATACACATATATGTAAATATATACATATATAAATATATATCTCTCTCTATATATATATATGTCTTCTTTATTTCTTGTGAGAGTTTTTGACTTAAAGTTTATAGTCTATTTAGTCTGGTATAAGTACAGTCAACCCTGCTCCCTTTTGGCTACCATTTGCATACTGTACTTTTCTTCTATGCTTTCACTTTCAGTCTATGTATGTTCTTATTTTTTTTATATTCTACATACAAACGTTCTCAATACACGTGTCTTTAAATCTAAAGTAAATCTCTTGTAAACAATGTATCACTGGATTTTAAAAATTGCGTTCCTCTTTTCATTGGGTGGTTTTATCCGTTTACACTTAAAGCAATTGCTGACAGGGAAGGACTTATTATAGCCATTTTGTTGTTTTCTGTCTGTCTTGTAGCTATTTTGTTTTTTTCCTCTTTTTGTCTTTTGTGTTTCCTCATTTTTTCTTTTTTTGCAGCGACACGTTTTGATTCCTTTATCATTTTATTTTATGTGTCTTCTATCAGTATTTTCTTTGATGTTACTGTCTTACCTGTTATAGTAAACTATCATAGACTGGGAAGCCTAAGCAACAAATATTTATTTATCTCAGTTCTAGGGCTAAAATCTGAGATCGGGTGTCACCATGGTTGGGTTCTTGCTGAGGGCCCTCATTCTGATTTATAGTCAGCGGCCTTCTTGATGTATCCTCATGAGAGAGAGTAAAATCACCTCTCTTACTTGTCTCTCATCTCTCTCATAAGAACACTAATCCTATTCACAAAGGCTACATATTCTTGATCTCATTACCTCCCCAAAGCACCACTTCCAAATACCATCATATTGGGTCTTCAACATGAATTTGGAGGGAGGCACGGACGTTCATTTTTATAACAGTTACCGTTTGGCTGACATAAAACATCTCATAGTTAGAAATTTTTTTTAAGCTGATAACAACTTAACTTGAATTGTACACAAAAACCCTACTCTTTTATTTTGCCCCCAAATTATGTTATGGACATCACAAATTACATCTTCTATCATGTATCCATTAACCTATGCTTAAAGTTATAGTTATTTTTATACTTTTCTATCTTCTATATTAGAATAAAATTGATTTGTGCAGTGCTGTTAGAGCAATATTCTGCAGTTGTGTATATATTTATTATTACCAGTGAACTTCCACTTTCTTACGCTTTTATGATGTTCTTTAGTGCTCTTTCATCTTAACAAACTCTCTTCAGCATTTCTTGTAATGCAAATCTGGGGGTAACATACTTCCTCAGCGTTTGTAAACATTTCTGGGGTATTCTTTATTTCTCCTTCATTTTTGAAGCACAGTTTTGTCAGATAAAGTAGTCTTGGTTGTATATGAACCTTAATTCTACTTTCTACAAGCCTGTGGAAAATATTTTTGTTAGTTAAGATTACGATATTATTAACTATAATCTTCTTGCAATACTTGCATGTTCCTACGTTTATCTTTACTTTTTCGAAGGTAAAATCATTTCCTGCTGCTTCCCAAATTACTTTTACTGTCAACATTATAAAACCTTGAGATGAAAAATCTAAAACTTCAAAAACTTAGCTAAATTTCCTTACTTAAGCTTTCTAATATCTGATTATATCATTTGCACCAATTAACAAAAGCAAAGTACTCTTTATAGCCCATTTCTAGTTCCTAACCTAATTATTCTTCTTAAATACTTGAATATAAATGTGAAATTGAACAAATTTGAGGTTCTTGCATCACTCCTATTTCTAAAGTATCTGTTTCACTAGTATATGGTAATAAGAGTGTGGGAAAATGGTGCTTTAATAATCGTGAGGTCAGATGCACATCTGATGTTCGCAGCTATGTTATATTACCAACCATTTTCTCTTTTGTGATTGACAAGTGTCCACACATTGATGATTTTTAAATAATTAAATATCATTATGTTTCTTTGGTTTTTCCATAATTTTAGGAAATGATTAGCTAAATCTCCATATTTCTTACAAATTTTATGAAATATAAGTTTAAAGAGTAAAGACGGTACTCAAAACTTAGCATGTTTGCATTAACTGTGATTTATCTATATTTATACCTCTGTATATAAATATAAAAAATTACAAAAACATAAATGTAAAAATATAAACATCTGTATTTATATATGTGTGTCTCTATATATCGGCAGAGGAGAGAGAAATACAAAGAGAGAAATAGAGAAAGCTATTTGGATACATTTTAATTTCTGATAATAAACTTACATGTTTGGGGATGTACAATAACCTTACTTATTAGGAATAAGCAGTAGCATCAATAATAAAATAACTCTGCATGTCTTCAGCTTCTACATTTGAATCAAATTTTTTTTCACATAATCTATATCTATTTGTTAAGGTGAGAAGTAGTGACTCACTTTAGTTTTCTTTCCCCAAAAAACTGGATATTTAAATTGACAACCTCAATGTCTTCCAGCTTTATGGAAATACACAATTTGTTTATACTCATTCATATGCATAATATTTGTTGACTAACTCACTAGTCCTCAATTATAGCCATTAATTTCCTTGTGTTGATAATAATTTGTTCTTGATAAAGCACCATGCTTACTGAGATTTTTCTGTAAAATATTTCATAAAGCATTATACTTCGATACTTTTTGAATATTAGAATTGATAGTTACAAAAATAAAGATGAATAATTACATAAGAATTAATTATAATAATTCTCAAAATTGTTTGTTGTAAAGGGCATATTGTTAAAAATATCTTCACTCCCCTTTCTTCCCTTTTGCTGTGGGATGAATATATCTTCATGCCCCATTAATGTTAGTCTTAGGTATGTGACTTGCTTGTGCAATGACATATGAACAAATGTGATATACAAATGTGCAATAAAAGCTAATTATTGGCACTTCTCATGAGGTTCTGATAGATGTTTGCAGAATAAAATGTTTTATATAACAGACATTAATTCACTCTCAGTCTTAAGATAGGAACACATCATGCAAACCTTAGCGCTCTGTCCAGCCTGAATATAAACCAAGCCAACATCAGGAGAGCTAAATAGAATCATAGCCAACCCAAAGACTGAGTGCTGATATATATATATGTTTACTACAATTTACAATTCATGAGATTTGTGAGTTACTTATTACTGCACCAAAGGCTGGCTAATACATTATGTTTAGAAAAGATATATATTTGGGGTGTCTTTTGTTGTAAATAACAATCATATTAATATAAACAACTGCTGTTGCTTAGTCAACATTGGTTTACTTTTTTCCCAGACAAAACAATGTAATACGGTAAGTACTTACTGTTGGCATTTATTATGTGTCTCTTGGTGTTTCTGAGGTTTCCTTCATTTATCTCAAGATGGCTGCTGTAGTTCTAGATATTGCGTCAACATTCAATGCAGAAGAATTGGAGAATAAAAAGGAATAACACCGGCCGGGCGCGGTGGCTCACGCTTGTAATCCCAGCACTTTGAGAGGCCGAGGTGGACATATCACGAGGTCAGGAGATCCAGACCATCCTGGCTAACACGGTGAAACCCTGTCTCTACTAAAAATACAAAAAATTAGGCGGGCGTGGTTGCAGGCACCTGTAGTCCCAGCTGCTAGGGAGGCTGAGGCAGGAGAATGGCGTAAACCCAGGAGGCGGAGCTTGCAGTGAGGTGAGATCGCACCACTGCACTCCAGCCTGGGTGAGGGGGTGAGACTCCATTTCAAAATTTGTTTAAAAAATTTAATTGGGAAATACAAAGTTTTTCCAAAAGTAACTGGCAGACTGCTATAACTGGATCACATGAACACTCATATCTATAATGTAGCCTAAGAAACAGGGTAACACATTGCTCTTATACAATTAGAAAAGTTCTTCCCTGCCCCCCCCCCGCCTACCCCCCCCCCCCCCCCCCCCCCCCCCGCCCAAGATGGAGGTTTACTCTGTCCCCAAGCTGAAGGGCCAGTGGCACTATCTCGGCTCACTTCAATCTTGGTCTCCCAGTTTCACATGATTTCACATGATTCTCCTGCCTTAGCCACCATGCGCCACCATGCCCAGCTAATTTTGGCACTTTTAATAGAGAAAGAGTTTCACCATGTTGGCCAAGTGGTCTCAAACTCCTTACCTCAGGTGATCTGCCCTCCTTGGCCTCCAAAAGTGCTGGGATTATAAGCATGAGTCACTGTGTCCAGCCCCTAGAATTACACAAATTCTGATCCATTGCTTAAGAGTGGTACAATGTTGTCCCATACAAAAACTTGGCTTCTAACCATAAGAGAGAGAGAGGAGAAAATGATTATGAATATTGGGAAAACACAAACAATGATTCTTACTGTTAGTATTGTTTATTAGGCCCTTTAATGCTTGCTCTCCCTAGTCACCTTTAAAGTCATAGTATAGTAATCTACATGCTTACTATTTTTTGAGACAGAGTCTTGCTCTGTTGCCCAGGCTGGAGTGCAATGGTGCGATCTCAGCTCACTGCAGCCTCTGCCTCCCAGGTTCAGGCAATTCTCCTGCCTCAGCCTCCAGAGTAGCCGGAATTACAGGCATACACCATCACATCTGGCTTTTTTTTTTTTTTTTTTTTTTTTGTAGAGACGACGTTTTGCCATGCTGGTCTCAAACTTCTGCCCTCAAGTGATCCACCCACCTAGGCCTCCCAAAGTGCTGAGATTAACACTATATATTTCAAAAACATGTATTGATGTCTTGGAAAAAATTCCTGCATTAATAATGGGACTTGATTAACAGATGTTCCAGAGTTAATTGAAAATGAGTAAGCACTAAAGTTAATTGAAGCAAAGAAAATGCAGTATCGAGGTGTAGACATCTCCACTTAAGGTTCATATTTAGTGGGCAGTCATCCTAACAACACTGCTGAAGACAATAAAATTTGGTGTGTCAGATTTAGTAATAAAGTAGAGAGATCATATTAAAATGCAGTAGAAGTACATAGTGTGAGAAAGCTTATGGGCCGTAGTATTTCGTCACATTCTCCTATATGATTGGATGCTGTATATTATAACACAATCTTAAGATGTCAAAATAAGGTTGGGATACCGCTATAAAAACCCTGTAAAGCAAAATAATTTAATCTCCACAAAGTAAATCTCTTTATATGTTGCTTTCATGCTTTTAAAGCTTATGAGAAAAAATACCCTTTTAATACTAAGTGAAATCCAAAATATAATCAAGGACCTAGCTTTTGCATACAGGTTTAGCTTTTGCCCTTTTATGTCAGTATTTTGCTCTGAAAATATCAATGCCACACATTCCCTCAACAATGCAATCCTTTCTTGGTTTAGTTAATCTCACCTTCCATAAACTTAGTAAACTTTTTGTCTGCTTTTCTAGAATAGCTGGATTTTACTTTACTTGGAGTATAAGTCAACGAATAGTTTGAAGGAACTTATTTTTAACATGTTGATCCCTCTATTAGTTTTAAGAGCATTTCATTACTTTAATATAATTAAAATATAAGACATAGTGGCAATTAACTTGTCATACCCTCCTGTGGTGTTAATTGGACGTATGAAAAACTTCTTGCTCATTTTGGCTTTAATTTCTTTTGTGTTATTTTGTTAAAGTAAAAAAAAAAAAAATAGAGTTTTTTGGATTAAAAATGGAAGATTGAAGGTTCATGTAAGTTAAAAATACCAAACTGTACATGAATTTTACAGGTGTATTGGGTCCAAGAATGCTCTCAGTAATAGCGGTTTAATGTATTTCTAGTAAGAATTTAGAAATGTACATTGCAGTAAACAACAGAGAAAAACAGAATCAGCTTCTTAATATACCAAGTGACTCAATAAATAAATCACAATGAATAAAGCTGAAGTATATCCCCAGATCAATATGTAACATATCGATAAAATCATGGTTCAGAGGTGGCAGCTGGATTAAATAAATATTTAAACTTATTAAAATCTTTGATAAAATAAAAATAATCCTAAAATATAAAGAAATGAAGATTAGTTTACCACGATTTTTATGAGTATAAAAATGTATAAACAGACATGGTAGACATTAGGATATGATAAAGTAATATTGATATTGATCTCAGTTTTTTAATTCACCACTTTAAAGTCAAAGAAAAATAGGTTTTCCTTTAGATGAAGGATTTTTAAAAACAGTTAACCAACTTAATAAAAACCTCAGAAAATAGAAAGTTAAGTAGTTTTTAATGAGTTAAATGATGGCATATGAAATATCAAAGGCCAATGGTCAGAAATTCATTGTACTGTTTTTTTTTTTTTTTTTTGATTTAGTAGGAAAAGCTCAACCCAAGAAACCCCACTCATATGTTTCACATCTTCCAACAAACATTACTGAGAAACTGCATGTTATCTTTCTTTCTTTAAAAAAATATTTTATGCCTTGCTAAGGACAAATTGTAAGATGAGACCAGTAAAATGTCCTTGAATAGCATTGAAGAGATGGATATAAAAATAAGAATAGAGCGATTTCTTTAAAGAAAAGAATAAGCTTTTTCACTGTTAATAGTCATGCATGAAAGAGGAAAGAGTATATACTGAAAAAATAAAGCAATTATATAAACACAGCAAGTTGAGAGTTAAAGATAAAATTATTAAAGAATTGTTGTATTTCTTCTCCTATAACTTATAGCTACTGTGAGAAGGTACTAATCTTATTTATCTAATATGCTGGTATAGTAGACTACAGGAAGACCTACTAAAAAAGTAATTTGAATATTCTTGAGGTATTCAAATACATAAGACCTAATATCTTGCTTCCGAGGGTGCTGAAAATGAGTGAGGTTATTGTAGAGTAACTACTTACTAGTTCTAAGAACTTGTAGATGCACAGGAGAAATTCATGAATATTAGAAAAGAGGCACTGCAAAGGTGAATGTCTAGAAATTTTACATTTCTATGTTTAAGCTTTAGGCTTAGAAAATTATGATAATTAATTTTTCAAACCCTTAGAAAACCATGGGTTTCTAACTAACATTCATATGTTCAAAAAATATGTTTGAGTATATTAAATGCTTTCCAAAATGCAATTATAGATTTGAGATATTAAGTAGAAATTATAGAAATCTGTCTTTATCTGGGAAGGTTTAATTCAGAGACAAGAATATATAATGAACAGAATAAAACGTGTAGTCAAAAGCATAAACTTGACTCAGAATTGAAGTTTCTGAGGCCATGATTAACGGCTACTTTTCAGGTATGTGAAGAACCAAAATGTTAAGACATACAGACACACACACATTTACATACACACATCACAAATAGTTTGCAAATGAATCCAAACAATGAGATCTATATGGAGAGGAAAGACAATTACATACAATTTAGAAGACCCCACACAAGTCATTTAACTGCTATATAATTGTTTTCTCATTTGAAAAATTAAGGTGTTAGACTAGATAAATTTTAAGGTTTCTTATAGCTGTAAAATTTTATAAGTTTGTTAGAGACAAACCTGCAGTTTAGAAGACAGTGTTTAAAATATCCAAATATAATATAATTTTTAAATACAAGGACATTTCCCTTCTCACTGACCAAATTTCCTCCCACAAATTCCATCTCAAACAAAAACTCTTTTATCAGGGAGAGGTAGATATTATATTAGAGATCATTTTAGATCTGCTGATTTAAAATACAGTTTAAAATACAGTTGTGCTAGTAGTACTGCAATGTAGACACAAAAATAAGGAAAAATGTTTTGAAAGAATAAACAACAGACCTTGGTGGTTGATTATACATGTATGAAAGATAAAGTAAAAGGAGAAGAAAATGTAAATACATCTTTAATTTGTGAGCCTTGTACTTGACAAAATTATATTATCATAGATTAAATTGGGTGAGACAGATGAGGACATAGTTTTTGAATGGAAGATAGCTACTTAAATTTTTAGAGATTGAATTAAGAATTTGAACTTGAGTGTAAATATCCACTGAAAAATTTAAAGTACGTGGTAGAAGCCTGGCAGGGTTGTCAAGGATAGGGTCTAATTTACACTACATACTAACTGAGGGCAATAGGCCGTTATAATTTGTTTTTGTCACATTTGTTAAAGTCAAGTAAGTACAAAATTTTGGCAAAGGGCCTGGCACATAAGTTCTAAATAATTGGCAGAATAATCCCTTCAATTTCCTTCATCAGTGTTTTATAGTTTCTATTGTAGAAATATTTTACTTCTCTTGTTAAAGTAATCCCTAGGTTTTAAATTTTATTTATAGCTAATGTGATTACATTCGGTTTCTTTTTTGGATTGTTTTCTGTTGATGAAAAGATGTTTCATGATCATGGATTAGAAGAATCAGTATTGTTAAAATGTTCATACTACCAAGAATCAGCATTGTTAAGATGTTCATACTACCCAAGGCAATCTATAGATTCAATGCAATCCTTATCAAATTGTCAATGACATTCTTAACAGAAACAGAAAATAATCCTAAAATTAAATAAAACCACAAAATATAAAATAGCCACAGTTATACTGAGCTAAAAGAACAAAACTGGAAAAATCATATTACCTGACTTCAAATTATACTACAGAGCTATTGTAACCAAAACAGCACAGTACTGGCATAAAAGCAGACACATAGACCAATGGAATATAATAGACAACCCAGAAACAAATCTATATATCTACAGTGAATTCATTTTTGACAAAGATGCCAAGAACTTGCATTGTGGAAAGGACAGTCTCTTCAATAAATGGTGCTGGGAAAACTGGATATTCATATGCAGAAGCATGAAACTAGACCCTACCCCTTGCCATATATAAAAATCATATCAAAATGGATTAAAGACTTAAATCTAAGAGCTCAAACTATGAAACCACTGAAATAATATTTTGAGAAAATTCTCTAGGACCTTGAATTAGCCAAAGATTTATTAAGTAATACCCCACAAATGTAGGCAAGCAAAGAAAATATGGGCAAGTGGGATCCATCAAGATGTAAAGCTTCTGTACAGCAAAGAAAAAATAAAAATAAAAAAAGTGAAGAGACAAAGGATATGGTTTGGATTTGTGTTCCCACCCAAATCTCATATTGAATTGTAATCCCCTGTATTGGAGGAGGGGCTTAATGGGAGGTGGTTGGATCGTGAAAGAGGATGTCCCACTTGCTGCTCTCATGATGGTGAGTGAGTTCTATAAGATCTGATTGTTTAAAAGTATGTAGCACTCCCCTTGCTCTCTCTTTCTCCCTCTCTGGCCATGTAAGATGTGCCCACTTCCCCTTCACCTTCCACCATGATTGTAGGTTTTCTGAGGGCTCACCAACCATGCTTCTTGTAGAGCCTGTGGAACTGTGAGTCAATTATTTCTCTTTTCCTTATAAATTATCCAGTCTCAGGTAGTTCTTTATAGCAGTGCAAGAATGGACTAATACAATAACCCACAGAATGGGAGACAATATTTGCAAACTAACCATCTGACAAGGGACTAACAATCAAAATATATAAGGAACTCAAACAACTTTACAGGAAAAATTTGAATAATCCAATTAAAAATGGGCAAAAGACCTCAACTGATGTTTCTCAAAAGAAGACATACAAATGGCAAGCAGGTAGATGAAAAGGTGGCAAACATTATTTTCAGTCAGAGAAATGCAGGTCAAAACTACAATGACATATGATCTTGCCCAGTTAAAATGATATTTATCCAGAAGAAAGGCAATAACAAATGCTGGTGAGAGTGTGGAGAAAAGAGAACCCTTGTACACTGTAGGTGAGAATGTTAATTAGTATAACTACTACAGAGAACAGTTTGGATGTTCCTCAAACACTAAACATAGAACAACCATATGGTCCAGCAATCCCACTGCTGAATATATACCCAAAAGAAAGGAAATCAGTATATTGAAGAGATATCTGCACTCCTATATTTATCACAGCACTATTTATTCAAAATAGCCAAGATTTGGAAGCAATCTAATTGCCCACCAATGGATGAATTGATAAAGAAAATGTGATGCTTATACGCAATGAAATACTACTATTCAGCCACAAAAAAGAACTAGATTCAGTCATTTGCAATAACATGGATTTAACTGAAAGGTCATTATGTTAAGTGAAATGAGTCCAACACAGAAAGACAAACATTGCATGTTCTCACTTATTTGTGGGTTCTAAAAGCCAAAATAATTGAACTCATTGACATAGAAAGCAGAAGGATGATTACCAGAGGCTGAGAAAGCTTGTGGGTGGTCTGGGGGGAAGTGGAGACGGTAAATGGGTAAAAAAAAGTTTAAAAGAATGAATAAGACATACTATTTTATGGCAGACCAGGGTACCTATATTCAATAATAACTTAATTGTACATTTTTAAATACAGTAAAATTGGATCTTTTGTAACACGAAGGATACATGCTTTACAGAATAGATATCACACTTACCATATTATTATGCATTTCATGCTTATATTAAATATTTCTTGTACCCTACAAATATATACACCTAGTTTGTACATACAAAAATTAAAAATTTTAAAAAATTTAAAAAGGAAAAATACATCTCATGTTACTATTTCCCATAACTACATTTATTCATTCAGTCAGGTAGTAATTTAACAAACATTTATTTATAACTTGTTTTGTGTCCAGTATGAAAATTGACATTTTCTCATTCTGCACTGATGCAGTTTTATTATTTATATTACATCCTTAATTAAATCTTTTACAGATTCAGGAAGATGACATTTGTTTCTTAGACTGTAACCCCAATGTCAAATTTTCTCTCTGCCTATGTCTATAGGTGAGTATGCAGCATGATTTCTAGATCTTGAGAAACATTAAGAAATTTTCTGACATCCAGAGCCCTGCAATTTACTCTTTTGTTTCTCAACACATATATAAAATCTACAATGAATTTAATTTATTAATTTATTTATTTTTATACCTTATGTTCTAGGGTACATGTGTACAACGTGCAGGTTTGTTACATAGGTATACATGTGCCATGTTGGTGTGCTGCACCCATTAACTCATTTACATTAAGTATATCTCCTAATGCTATCCACCCTTCCCCCTACCCCACAACAGGCCCCGGTGTGTGATGTTCCCCTTCCTGTATCCAAGTGTTCTCATTTTTCAATTCCCATCTATGAATGAGAACATGCGGTGTTTGGTTTTTCTGTTCTTGCGATAGTTTGCTGAGAATAATGGTTCCAGCTGCATCCATGTCCCTACGAAGGACATGAACTCATCCTTTTTTATGGCTGCATAATATTCCATGGTGTATATGTGCCACATTTTCTTAATCAGTCTGTCATTGATGGACATTTGGATTGGTTCCAAGTCTTTGCTATTGTGAATAGTGCTGCAGTAAACATACATGTGCATGTGTCTTTATAGCAGCATGATTTATAATCCTTTGGATATATACCCAGTAAAGGAATGGCTGGGTCAAATGGTATTTCCAGTTCTAGATCCTTGAGGAATTGCCATACTGTTTTCCATAATGGTTGAACTAGTTTACAATCCCACCAACAGTGTAAAAGTGTTCCTATTTCTCCACATCATCTCCAGCACCTGTTGTTTCCTGACTTTTTAATGATTGCCATTCTAACTGGTGTGAGATGGTATCTCATTGTGGTTTTGATTTGCATTTCTCTGATGGCCAGTGATGATGAACATTGTTTTGTGTGTCTGTTGGATGCATAAATATCTTCTTTTGAGAAGTGCCTGTTCATATCCTTTGTCCACTTTTAATTTTTTTTTTTTTTTCAAATTTGTTTGAGTTCTTTGTAGGTTCTGGATATTAGCCCTTTGTCAGATGAGTAGATTACAAAAATTTTCTCCCATTCTGTAGGTTGCCTGTTCACTCTGATGGTAGTTTCTTTTGCTGTGCAGAAGCTCTTTAGTTTAATTAGATCCCATTTGTCAATTTTGGCTTTTGTTACCACTGCTTTTGGTGTCTTAGACATGAAGTCCTTGCCCATGCCTGTGTCCTGAATGTTATTGCCTAGGTTTTCTTCTAGGGTTTTTATGGTATTAGGTCTAACATTTAAGTCTCGAATCCATCTTGAATTAATTTTTGTATACGGTTTAAGGAAGAGATCCAGTTTCTGCTTTCTACTTATGGCTAGTCAGTTTTCCCAGCACCATTTATTAAACAGGGAATCCTTTCCCCATTTCTTGTTTTTGTCAGGTTTGTCAAAGAACAGATGGTGGTAGATGTGTGGCATTGTATCTGAGGGCTCTGTTCTATTCTGTTGGTCTATATCTCTGTTTTGGTATCAGTACCATGCTGTTTTGGTTACTGTAGCCTTGTAGTATAGTTTGAAGTCAGGTAGCATGCTTCTTCCAACTTTGTTCTTTTGGTTTAGGATTGTCTTGGCAATTCGGGCTCTGTTTTGGTTCCATATGAACTTTAAAGTAGTTTTTTTCCAATTCTGTGAAGAAAGTCATTGGTAGCTTAATGGGGATGGCTTTGAATCTATAAATTACCTTGGGCAGTATAGGCATTTTCACAATATTCATTCTTCCCATCCATGAGCATGGAATGCTCTTCCATTTGTTTGTGTCCTCTTTTATTTCTTTGAGCAGTGGTATGTAGTTCTCCTTGAAGAGGTCCTTCATATCTCTTGTAAGTTGGATTCCTAGGTATTTTATGCTCTTTGGAGCAATTGCAAATGGGAATTCACTCATGATTTGGCTCTCTGTTTGTCTGTTATTGGTGTATAGGAATGCTTGTGATTTTTGCACATTGATTTTGTATCCTGAGACATTGCTGAAGTTGCTTATCAGCTTAAGGAGATTTTGGGCTGAGACAATGGGATTTTCTAAATATACAATCATGTCATCTGCAAACAGGGACAATTTGTCATCTTCTTTTCCTAATCTAATACCTCCTATTTCTTTCTCTTGCCTGATTACCCTGGCCAGAACTTCCAACACTATGTTGAATAGCAATGGTAAGAGAGGGCATCCCTGTCTTGTGCCAGTTTTCAAGGGGAATGCTTCCAGTCTTTGACCATTCAGTATGATATTGGCTGTGGGTTTGTCACAAACAGCTCTTTTTATTTTGAGATACATTCCATCAATATCGAATTTATTGAGCGTTTTTAGCATGAAGGGCTATTGAATTTTGTCAGACATCTTTTCTGCATCTGTTGAGATAATCATGCGATTTTTGTCTTTGGTTCTGTTTATATGCTGGATTAGATTTATTGATTTGCAAATGTCGAAGCAGCCTTGCCTCCCAGGGATGAAGCCCACTTGATCATGGCGGATAAGCTTTTTGATGTGCTGCTGGGTTCAGTTTGCCAGTATTTTATTGAGAAGTTTTGCATCAATGTTAATCAGGGATATTGATCTAAAACTTTTTTTGTTGTGTCTCTGCCAGGCTTTGGTAAGGATGATGTTGGCCTCATAAAATGAGTTAGGGAGGAGTCCCTCTTTTTATATTTATTGGAATAGTTTCAGAAGGAATGGTACTAGCTCTTCCTTGTACCTCTGGTAGAATTCGGCTATGAATCCATCTGGTCGTGGACTTTTTTTGGTTGGTAGGCTATTAATTATTGCCTCAATTTCAGAGCCTGTTATTGGTCTAATCAGGGCTTCAACTTCTTCCTGGTTTAGTCTTGGGAGAGTATATGTGTCCAGGAATTTATCCATTTCTTCCAGGTTTTCTAGTTTATTTGCATAGAGGTGTTTATAGTATTGTCTGATGGCAGTTTGTATTTCTGTGCGGTTGGTGGTGATATCCCCTTTGTCATTTTTCATTGCGTCTATTTGATTCTTCTCTCTTTTCTTCATTAGTCTTGCTAGTGTTCTATCAATTTTGTTGATCTTTTCAAAAAACCAGTTTCTGGATTCATTGATTTTTTGGAGGGTTGTCTCTATCTCCTTCAGTTTTGCTCTGATCCTAGTTATTTCTTGCCTTCTACTAGCTTTTGAATGTGTTTGCTCTTGCTTCTCTAGTTCTTTTAATTGTGATGTTAGGGTGCCAATTTTAGATCTTTCCTGCTTTCTCTTGTGGGCATTTAGTGCTATAAATTTCCCTCTACACACTGCTTTAAATGTGTCCCAGAGATTCTGGTAAGTTGTATCTTTGTTCTCATTGGTTTCAAAGAACATCTTTATTTCTGCCTTCATTTCGTTATGTACCCAGTAGTCATTCAGGAGCAGGTTATTCAGTTTCCATGTAGTTGAGCAGTTTTGAGTGAGTTTCTTAATCCTGAGTTCTAGTTTGATTGCACTGTGGTCTAAGAGACAATTTGTTTTTATTTCTGTTCTTTTACATTAGCTGTGGAGTGCTTTACTTCCAACTATGTGGTCAATTTTGGAATAAGTGCAATGTGGTGCTAAGAAGAATGTACATTCTGTTGATTTGGGGTGGAGAGTTCTGTAGATGTCTATTAGGTCTGCTTGGTGTAGACATGAGTTCAATTCCTGGATATCCTTGTTAACTTTCTGTCTCATTGATCTGTCTAATGTTGACAGTGGGGTGTTAAAGTCTCCCATTATTATTGTGTGGGAGTCTAAGTCTCTTTGTAAATCTCTAAGGACTTGCTTTATGAATCTGGGTGCTCCTGTATTGGGTGTGTATATATTTAGGATAGTTAGCTCTTCTTGTTGAATTGATCCCTTTACCATTATGTCATGGCCTTCTTTGTCTCTTTTGATCTTTGTTGGTTTAAAGTCTATTTTATCAGAGACTAGGATTGCAACCCCTGCCTTTTTTTGTTTTCCATTTGCAGGGTAGACCTTCCTCCATCCCTTTATTTTGAGCCTATGTGTGTCTCTGCATGTGAGATGGGTCTCCTGAATATGGCACACTGATGAGTCTTGACTCTTCATCCAATTTGCCAGTCTGTGTCTTTTCATTGGACCATTTAGCCCATTTACATTTAAGGTTAATATTGTTATGTGTGAACTTGATCCTTTCATTATGATGTTAGCTGGTTATTTTGCTCATTAGTTGATGCAGTTTCTTCCTAGCATCGATGGTCTTTACATTTTGGCATGTTTTTGCAGTGGCTGGTACCAGGTGTTCCTTTCCATCTTCAGTGCTTCCTTCAGGATCTCTTGTAGGGCAGGCCTGGTGGTGACAAAATCTCTAAGCATTTACTTGTCTGTAAAGGATTTTATTTCTCTTTCACTTATGAAACTTAGTTTGGCTGGATATGAAATTCTGGGTTGAAAATTCTTTTCTTTAAGAATGTTGAATATTGGTCTCCACTCTCTTCTGGCTTGGAGAGTTTCTGCTGAGAGATCTGCTATTAGTCTGATGGGCTTCCCTTTGTGGATAACCCAACATTTCTCTCTGGCTGCCCTTGACATTTTTTCCTCATTTCAACTTCAGTAAATCTGACAATTATGTGTCTTGGAGTTGCTCTTCTCGAGGAGTATCTTTGTGGCATTCTCTGTATTTCCTGAAATTGAATGTTGGGCTGCCTTGCTAGGTTGGGGATGTTCTCCTGGATAATATCCTGCAGAGTGTTTTCCAACTTGGTTCTATTCTCCCCATCACTTTCAAGTACAACAGTCAGACATAGACTTGGTCTTTTCACATAGTCCCATATTTCTTGGAAGTTTTGTTCATTTCCTTTTACTCTTTTTTCTCTAAACTTCCCTTTTTGCTTCATTTCATTCATTTGATCTTCAATCACTGATACCCTTTCTTCCAGTTGATCGAGTTGGTTACTGAAGGTTGTGCATTTGTCACATAGTTCTCGTGTCATGGTTTTCAGCTCTATCAGGTCACTTAGGGACTTCTCTACATTGGTTATTCTAGTTAGCCACTCATCAAATGTTTTTTCAAGATTTTTAGCTTCTTTGCAATGGGTTCGAACTTCCTCCTTTAGCTCGGAGAAGTCTCATCGTCTGAAGCCTTCTCTTGACTCGTCAAAGTCATTCTGCCTCCAACTTTATTCCGTTGCTGGCGAGGAGCTGCATTCCTTTGGAGGGGGAGAGGTGCTCTGATTTATAGAATTTTCAGCTTTTCTGCACTGCTTTTTCCCCATCTTTGCGGTTTTACCTACCTTTGGTCTTTGATTATGGTGATGTACATATGGGGTTTTTGTGTGGATGTCCGTTCTGCTTGTTAGTTTTCCTTCTAACAGTCAGGACCCTCAGGTGCAGGTCTGCTGGAGTTTGCTCGAGGTCCACTCCAGTCCTGTTTGCTGGGGTATCAGCAGCAGAGGCTGCAGAAGAGTGAATATTGCTGAACAGCAATTGTTACTGCCTCTTCGTTCCTCTGGAAGCTTCGTCTCAGAGGGGTACCCAGCTGTGTGAGGTGTGAGGTGTCAGTCTGCCCCTAGTGAAGGGTGTCTCCCATTTAGTCTACTCGGGGGTCAGGGACCCACTTGAGCAGGCAGTCTGTCCATTCTCAGATGTCAAACTCTGTGCTGGGAGAACCACTACTCTCTTCAAAGCTGTCAGACAGGGACATTTAAATCTGCAGAAGTTTCTGCTGCCTTTATGTTTGTACTATGCCCTGTCCCCAGAGGTGGAGTCTACAAAGGCAGGCAGGACTCCTTGAGCTGCGGTGGGCTCCATCCAGTTCAAGCTTCCCGGCCGCTTTGCTGACCTACTCAAGCCTCAGCAATGGTGGGTTCCCCTCCCCAAGCCTCACTGCCACCTTGCAGTTAGATCTCAGACTGCTGTGCTAGCAATGAGGGAGGCTCCATGGGTGTGGGACCCTCCGAGCCAGGCGCGGGATATAATCTCCTGGTGTGACATTTGCTAAGATCCTTGGTAAAGCACAGTATTAGGGTGGGAGTGATCCGATTTTCCAGTTGTTGTGTGTCACGGTTTCCCATGGCTAGGAAAGGGAATTCCCTTCCCCCTTGTGCTTCCCGGGTGAGGTGATGCCTCTCCCCGCTTCGGCTCTCTCTCGGTGGGCTGCACCCACTGTCCTGCACCCACTGTCCAACATGCCCCAGTAAGATGAACCCGATACCTCAGTTGGAAATGCAGAAATCACCCATCTTCTGTGTCGCTCACACTGGGAGCTGGAGGCTGGAGCTATTCCTAATTGGCCATCTTGGTCTCCAAGGTACATTGAATTTTAATTGCAGAACTAAATATCTTTTTCTAAATGCCGAAATATAATCAACCTTACTCTACAGAAAAACTCCAAAGGATCACTCTTATCCTGTTAGTATCTATAGCCACTGCACTTCAAAATAAGTCATTTTGCTTCACACATGACATTAAAATAAATTCAAAAAATATTTTGTGTCGTAAGTACACTTTGAGTTTATTTCCTGGGTCATGATAGTTTCTCTTCATATATTAGATCTTTTTTAAATATTTGTCAAATGTGGTGATCTTCAGCTTTGTTAAGTGGGAATTCCTTAGCATTCCACAGATTTGCCATGTTTTTCACATTATTTCTCAAAGCTCCCTGACAACAAAACAAAACAAAAAAATTATTGATATTTTTTATTTTACTATTATAGTGTAGAATATCGCTAACTGATAGAAATAAATAGAATCTTTCCAATTATTTTTTAGTAGAGGAAAGTGTATGATATTTTCTGGTATTGTCTTGATTTGTCACAAGTACAAAATTATAAATTGAACCAACAGGGGAAAAGAAAAGAGACTATAGGAATGCATTACATAAATGTAAGGGCAAAGATATATACATAAACCAAAAGTATATTTATAATTGTACACCAAAACCATTATTCATGATATTAGGTAAAGTATATGCTGCTACCTATTGTGACATTTGGCAGAGTTTTTATGATGGTTCAAATTTTAACCAATTTATTGAACTTTTAAAATGAAACCTTTGTTCATGTGGAAACTCCATCAAGGTTTCTAAATGTTACTAATACTTTTAGGCAAAATATCAAATTATTTTTATTGCTATGCCAGAAATTATGAGAATCATGTGTGCTATATAGGAATGTATTAATGAAAGTACAACAACTTTCAAAGAGGTTCTGAGAGATCCTTTCCTTCCACTTGAGGAGAGGAGGGAGGAGAGTGGGGAGAATTTTGTCTTACCTCTTGATAGTGGCTCAGACACAATAGGGTAGGGCACCAGTCATGAGGACCTATTTCCTGGCCTTAGCTCCTATATAACACATCTAGAAACATGATGGGCCAGAAAAAAATCTGACTCCTGATTCCAGGCCTTGGCTCCTAGATGGCATTTCCAGTCTCTCATTGGGCCACAGGAGAGCCCACTTTACTGAACGGGGATACCTGAGCTTTGCAATATTCACCACAAGCTGATAGAAGAGTCCTTGGTCCTTGAGTGAACATCTGTGATAGCCAGGCAGTATTTGCCATAGACCTGAGGGGAGAGATTTTTCTGCTTTAGGAGAGAAGAGGGAAGAGTGGGAAGAACTTTGTCTTGTGACTTGGGTGCCAGATCAGTCACAGTAGAATAGAGCACCAGGTCGATTCTTAAGATTCCCAAATCCAGGCCCTGATTCCTAAATGATATCTCTGAAACCAAGCAGGGTTTGGAGGAGATGCACTGCCCAGAAAGGAAGGAGACATACGTGGTCAAATTCACCACTTAATAGTACAGCCCTTGAGCCTTCAATGAACGTAAATGTTAGCCAGGCAGTGACCACCGTGGACCTTGTGAAAGACCTAGTGCTGTGCTGGCTTTGGATCTGACTCAGCACAGTCCCAGTGGTTGTGGCCACAGTGTTGCTTGTGGCACTCCTTCCCCAACTCCACACACCTACACACACCTACACACACACACACACACACACACACACACAGAGAGAGAGAGAGAGAGAGAGACAGAGAGACTCCATTCATTCAGAGGAAAGGGAAATGAACAAAATACTCTGCCTGGTAGTTCAGAAAAGTCTCTCATCTTTCCCAAGACCATTAAGGTGGTACTCATTTAGTCAAAAAGAGCCACAGTGTTACTGGGCTTGGAGTGCCTATTAATGCAAATACAGCTTCACTGATCATAGACTTAGATCACAACACCCACGTCCCTTTGAATACTTGGGAATTCTTCCCAAGAAGGATGGGTACAAACAAGCTTAGACTGTGAAGACTACATAAATACCTAACACTTCAATGCCCAGACACTGATAAACATTCACAAACATCAAGACACCAATGACCAATCCAGGAGAAACAGAGATATGTGACCTTTCGAACAAAATATTCAAAATAGTTGTTTTGTTGAAGCTCAATGAAATTCAAGAAAACACGCAGAGAGAAGAGATTCAGAATCCTATCATATAAATTTAACAAAGATATTAAAACAAAAAGAACAAAGCAGAAATTTTAAAGCTATACAATTCAATTATATTGAAGAATGCTTCAGAGTCTCTTAAAAGGAGAACTGATGAAGCAGAAGAAAGAATTAGTGAGCTAAAAGACAGGCGATTTTAAAATACATGCCCAGAGGAGCCAAAAGAAAAGAGAATCCAAAAGAAGAAAGCATGCCCACTGGATCTGGAAAATAGTCTCAAAAGGGCAAACGTCAGAGTTATTGGCCTTAAAGAGGATGTAGAGGGAGAAATAGATGTAGAAAGTTTATTCAAAGGGATAATAACAGAGAACTTTCCAAACCTAGAGAAACATATCAATATTAAAGCACAAGGAGGTTACAGAACACCAAGCAGATTTAATCCAAAAAGACTACTTCCAAACATTTAGTAATCAACCATCCAAATGTCAAGGGCAAAGAAAGGATGCCAAAAACCAAAAGAGGAAATAAATAAATAACATACAATGATGCTCCAATATGTCTATCAGCAGACTTTTCAGTGGAAATCTTAAAGACCAGGAGAGAGTGGTATGACACATTGAAGTGCTAAATAGAAAAAAAATCTAAGGGCCAGGCACAGTGGCTCACATCTGTAATCCCAACACCTTGGGAGGCCAAGGCGGGCGGATCATGAAGTCAAGAGATCGAGGTCATCTTGTCCAACATGGTGAAACCCATCTCTACTAAAACTACAAAAATTAGCTGGGCGTGGTGGTGCATGCCTGTAATCCCAGCTACTCGAGAGGATGAGGCAGGAGAATCGCTTGTACCCAGGAGGCAGAAGTTGCAGTGAACCGAGATTGCGTCACTGTACTTCAGCCTGGTGACAGAGCGAGACTCCATCTCAAAAAAAAAAAAAAAAAAAAAGAAAAAGAAAAAAAGAAAAGAAAAAATCTAAGAATAGTATATCCAGTGAAAATATCCATCAAACATCCATCAAACATGAAGGAAAAATTATTTCCCAGATGAACAAAAGCTGAGGGATTTCATCAACACCAACCTGTCCTAAAAGAAATGTTAAAGGGTCTTATTTGTTTAATCTGCAAGAAAAGGATGTTAATGAGCAGTAAGAAATCATCTGAAGGTACAATAGTCACTGGTAATAGTAAGTACATAGAAAAACACAGAGTATTATAACACTGTAATTGTGGTGTGTCAGCTACTCATATCCTTCAGTTGAAAGAATAAAAGATAAACTTATCAAAAATTATAACTAAAGCAAACTTAAAAGGCATAAAGATTATAATAATATAAGAATAGAAACAAAACAGTGGGGGAGATGAAGTTGAAGCATCGAGTTTTTATTAGTTTTCGTGTTGCTTATTTATTTATGAAATCAGTATTAAATGACAGAAGTATGAAATAATAAGTTATGAGATATTATTTGCAAGCCTCAAATTATAAAAAAACAATGGATACACAAAAAATAAAATGGAAGAAATTAAACATATGACTGGAGATAATTACCTTTAATAAAGGAAGACAGAAATGAAAGAAAGAAGGAAGACCAGAAAACAAATAACAACATGGTAGGAGTAAGTCTTTACTTATCAATAATAACATTGAATGTAAATGGACTAAACAATAAAAAGACAAAGAGTGGATGAATGGATTAAAAAATAAATTCCAGCGATCTGTTTCCTACAAGAAACACACTTTACTCTAACACACATATGAACTGAAACTGAAGGGATAAAAAAAAATTCCATGCCAACAGAAACCAAAAAAGAACAATAGTAGCTATACTTATGTCAGACAAAACGCAATTCATTACAAAAACTGTAACAAGAGTAAAAGTAGGTATTATATATGATAAAGACGGCAATTCAGAAAGAGGATATAACAATTATAAATATATATTGACTCAACAATGGAGCACCCTTGTGGCCGACGAGGTCTCATTAATTCAGGCCTCCATTACAATTGTCCCAGCACTTACTGAGTAACTAGGTTAAACATTTAAAGCTGATTGAGCCAGTGCCCTTGTATAAAGCCTGGACTGTACAAAGAGTTCTGCCTAGGCTTTAGGCTTTTCCTGGGCCCTGAAGCATGACAAGATGATGAAGGAATTTTTAGCAGGACCCTTTTAGGATGAAACAAGTTTCATTGTGGGTATGAAGAAACTCCCCAGGCCTCCACAAACAAGTTTATTAGGGTCTAAAGGAACTCCCCAAACCTTTATGATTTAGAGGAGATAAGGGTAGTCCCCCCAGCACCTAGACCTATTAAGATTAAATAAATTTACTAAGCCTCCAGAAGAAGGTCTTCAAGACTCAGGCCTTAGTTATAGGTTAAAAGAAATTAATCACTTATGTCTTTAGATGAACACACACTTACACGTAGGCATATAGCTTAGAAGGTATATAAGCTCGGGAAAACTTCGTAATTTTGAATTGGTCTGGTGATAATTTCCAGGCTTTCTCCCTGTAACCAGTTGCAGAAAACAAAACCTCTTCTTACTCTTTTTCTCCCTAGTTCACCTGCATCTCATTACTGGGCCATGAGAAATAGCAGCTCAGCCCTCAGTTTGGTCCAGGAACACCCAGATATACAAACAAAATATTATTAGAGCTAAAAAAGAAGATAGATGCCAATAAATAATAGCTGGAGATTTTAATACCCCACTTGCAGTACTGGACAGATTATGTAGACAGGAAATCAACAAAGAAACATGGCAATGAATTTGCACTATATACCAAAGGAACCTAATGGATATTTACAGAACACTTCATTCAATGGCTGCAGAATAAACATTACTCTCCTCAGCACATGAATCATTATCAATAATAGACCCTGTGTTATTCTTATTCCTCAGTTTCCATGTACTACGTGGGAGGTTACCATAGCTGATGAAGGATGTGTACAGAAGTCAAAATACTAAGAAAACACTGACAGGGCAGAAGGGATTCAGTGGCTACAAGATGGCTGGGCCAAATGTTATTGAATTATTTTTAGTACCTCCCTGCCATCCTGCCACATGACCTGAACGCAACATAATATCAGAAATGGATGGTTTTTGGTCAGCCTTCCAAAATTGGGAGACCAAGAGAACCTGAATGTAAAGGAGAGGGAGGACTTTGGGAAAGCAGGCCCACAAAGCTGTTTTTACAATCCTGGACTTGCCTAAGACTAATTCATAGATAAAATCTGAATTTTCTTGCCACAGTTTTTGAGAACTAACAGATAGATCTTATTTTCAGGTGGAGACTGACAACTAGGTAATGAATAAGTGTGACAGATCGTATAAACAATACAATGGCTTTGAAAACAAAATTGATGTTTGAACCACATCCCATAGAAGGTGGATAAGAACTCACAGCCTGAACCAAATATATGTCAATTGCCTGTTAAAACAAAATATTAGCATTCTGTATAGGATGTAAACAAGACCTAAAGTCTCAGGATATAATATTCAAAGTCTCCAGGTTACAATTTAAAATTACGCAGGCAAACAATTAAAAGACACCAATAAAGAGATGACACAGATGTTAGAATTATCTGGAAAAATATGTTATGAAAAAATTGTTCAAATTTTTGAATGAGAAATTATGATGATCTTGAAACAAAGATTCCAATAAAAATATCAACAAAGAAATGAAACATATTTAAAGAACCAAATGCCATCAGGGGTCTCTCCTCTGGCAGGGGGATCTCAGGCTTATCAGAAGCTACACTTTCCAGGTAGTTATTCAAACTGGGCCTCTCCTCCATTTTGGACAAAAAAGTATGCTTCCTTAGGTGATGGCTTTTTGTATTGGGATTTATCTACTTGCCTTCCCACATACTCAGTGTCTCTGGGCATGGATAGGGAGTGTCAGAAATTCCTCTTTTTGTCACATCCTTTTGCTTTTAATATTTTTTTCTTCTAACGTTCTTTAAATGATAAGAAATATCAGTATAGATTTCTTTGTAGTATTCCAGTGTAGGACATTTGAACTCCCTAAATCTGAGGATTTGTGTATTTACTCAATAAGTAGTAGAAATTGCTCAGCCTTTGACTATTTAAAAACTCACTAATTTGCTAAAGTCGTGTGACCTCCCTTGCTGTAACATTTAGTCAACATTTGAAGTCATTCTGTACTTAAATCCCTAATCTGCCAAAGTTGTGGGACCTCTCTAACTGTAATGTACATTCAACATTTGTTGAATTTTTCATCCTGTACTTATTTCTTAATTGTTCTTGTTACAGTCATCCCTCCCCTATTTGTGATTTAGCTTTCTGTGGTGTTTCAGTTACCCTCAGACGAGCACAGTTCAAAAATAGGTGAGAACAATACAATTATATATACGTATATATTTATTACATATAAATTATTATATATATTATATATAGAGACCACATTCACTTTTTTTAGTATATTTTTATAACTATTATATTTTTTATTTTTTCTTGTTTTTCTCTTATATTGACTAATTTGTAAATTGAACTTTATCGTAGGTATTCATGTATTAAAAAACATAGTATATATAGTGTTCAGTACTATCTGTGGTTTTGTGCATTTACTGGGGTACTTGGAATGTCTTCCCCACAGATAAGGGTAAACCTACTGTAAATATTTATTTTTGTTTGTGTACTACACACTGTATAAATTATTAAACTCTTAATTCCGGTTTCTTATGTATGCATTTATGTTTAATAGTTTGTCAAATTATTAATTTCAACATACTTTTTTATTACAAATGATTCTATTTTGTATTTTGGTCAAATTAGGCTTTTTTAAAGTAATGCTTTTTTCTTTTAGTAGGATTTTCAATCTACCTTTTATGGCCATATTTGACTTAGGTGTTGAGCAGCTTTCACGGACTATTTCTTTCTGTTGCAAGTTTAGGAGCCTAAGTGTTGCTTTTGTCTTGAATTCTTGAATAGCCAAAGTTTTTTTGTTGTTGTTGTTTGTTTGTTTTTTGTTTTGTTTTGTTTTGCTTTTTAGAACAGGTTCGTGGTGTCTTTGGCAATATATTTATCTCTAAGATATCGTAGGCTTTATGTCTACTTTCTTCTTATCAGTTTCATGTACCAGAAATTTCATCCAAAATTTATTTATTGAAACAAATTTCACGTTCAATCTACTTTTTTGGCTTGGCCTGCATGCTCCTCTGTCTCTCACTTTATTGTTAACAACTATAAATCCATTGGAAATAATACGTGGAAAGGCCACATTTTAATTTGATCTTTGTGGCAGAGATGATTCTTTTTTTCACTGAGTAAACTTACTATTCCATCGTCCCTTAAAATCTTCAGTTTTATCTTTTACTATGTAGGGCCTCAAAGTAATGGGCTTTCCTATTTCTATAAAGACCTTGATCTCTGAATTCTGTCTACTATTCCTATCACTACGCTTGAAGATAAGCCAAATCTTATATGAGCTCATGCATTTCTTTCTAAGAATACTTTGCAAAACGCATATACTAGGCAAATCACCACAATTCTTCTCAGTCACTTCCCATGGTGCTACAGACTCACTAGGAACAAGATATGCATTACAATATATTGTAAGCTACAGTTTTACAAAATATATTACACTCCATAATTTTAAATTTTCAAACTGGAATATTAGTTTCCTCACTCCACAACTGAGCCAGTCTCAAATATTATTTTTTCCCACAAGAACAGCTTACTTTTATGTATTTTGCTTGATATGTATTGTACATCTTATAGAATATACAATAAGCAATAATCATTTTTAAATGTTGATAAATTTGACAACAATAAAATTAAGAAATTCATCAAAATATCTCTTAAAGGTGAAAACACAAATTACTATCTTTGAGAAGACGTTGAAAAACAAAGATTAGAGAAAGAATCACAATCTACAATCTACATAATCAAAAAATCCAAGATAAACAATTGAATAGTAAATGGGAGAAGAGATCTTGTATTATTATGTCAATATCCTCTCATATTCCTTCATCATTTTTTGTGCATACATTTGCTGGTATGCCTTCATTCCCAAGAGCCAACATATGAGACTTTTTATAGAAGGAACATAGGCTGAATAGTTTGGTTTAGCTTATCTAAATGGGAAGTAGAAATTAACTGAGAAACTACATTGTTCCAGCAGAACCCCTTAACAGAGTAATTGATTGTAGTGGCATGAATGTTCATTGCTCTCTTCTGCATCCCACAGCTATATGTGTGTCACATAAGTGTCACAGAAACACTTGCTCATAAAATACCGCTGTGTGAATCCTCAACTCAGGGCTAGTTCAGGGAGCTATAACCTAAGATTGACACAAACTCGCCCTTAAAATAGAGAACACAAGCAGCAAACCAACATATGAAATGAAGCAAAATTTTAGTGGTCAGGGAAATAAAAATTAAGTTTACAATTAGATTCAATTTTATATCATTTAAATTGGTAAAATGAAGATGTCTGAAATTACCAAGGGAAACTGTTCATTCAAAGCTATTACAATATACTTTAAATGAGGATGTGAACCAATGAGAAATCTATAAATCACTCTCAGGTGTAGAAATTTGTACCAACACTTTCGTAAATTATCTGACACTGTTTGCTAAGCTGAACGTACACATTTCATGACTCAAAAATTCAGTTTCTATATATATGACTTGGAATCTTGCCACTCAAAATGTGGATTACACCAAAAGCATCAGCATCATGTAAGATGTTGTTAAAATGTGGAATTTTAGTTGACGCCTCAGATCTACTGCAACAACATCTTCATTTTAACAAAATCATTCGGTACTTCATATATATATAAGCTACATTACAAGAGTACTGTCCTAGTACTCAGGGAATATCTATGTCCTTACCTACATTTGCTAGTCTGGGTCAGGTGACTAGTTATGGCCAATGGGCTGAGAGTATAAATGGTATGTATCACTTCTGGAAACCAGGGGTTTAAGACCAGGTACATGACACTCCAGATCTTTTTTTCCCATGCAATGGTGGCTTGGAAACCATGTTTATTACATGGGGTATCTGAATAATGGGTCAGCCTGAAACATTGATTTACCCTTGGAGACCTCCAGACTCAGAGTAGATGTTACCTTAAATTTTATATTGACCCACACAAAGTTCAGGTTTTGTAATAATTTGTGTTTTCTCTTTTTCTTCTGCAAAATAAGCACTTGAAACTTTCGAGATGCAAGCTTGCAAGAAGAAAATTTTGTGTGATTGACTAATACCGCCTTTCCTGAAATATTTCCACAAAATACATATATTCTTGAAATAAAAGCAAGTACTAGACAACGTTGACATTTTCATGAAAAATTGCCTAGATACAGAAGGTAAACTTGCACAACGGTTGTAATTCTTTATCACAACAAAACAGAGACAACAAACTGTCAGCAAAACTGTGGTATAAACCCAACACAACTGAACTGCATTTCTCTTAATCCGCTCCTCTGAGCTATATATTGACAGTTGACCATCTTTCGTAATTTTATGTTTATAGGGCTTAACTGTGACAGTACTATCTGCTTATATTGAGAAATTGTTCAGAGTTATTAGAATACATTTTAAATATTATATACAATTCTGATGTCTCCTTATTGAATGGAAATACTATTTAAAGGCATAGTAAATTATAATTTTTTCCCTTTTGCCATTAGTTGACAGAACACATGCAAATATTTTCTAATTACGATTGTACAATGTAAAATAAATAGTTGTTCTAAATCATCACCCAAAATGTATAGTCTTCTATTCAAATAATTGTACAATTTTGAAAGTTCTGAACAATTTTTTTTTTAATTCAAATGTTTGAAAACTTAACACAAAAATTATCACTTCATGTGCAAACAAAATCAGGCAGATTTAATCTGATATCTAAACTATGGTAAACTTATGATTGGAGAGAAAAACTCGAGCCTCTCAAAGCCACTGCTTTTTATGTGGATGAAAGCTGGGGTTTGAGAATACTTGTTTCCTAAGAAACAGTTAATATAAATTATTTTTCAAATTCCCCTGTAAGTACTGAGAAGTTTATATACCCAAAGTTATTTAAATGATTTTTTTTTTTCCAAAATTTATCCGAGCTTATTTTTCCTTCATGTGAACCATGGGAATTTTAAAATTTGGTATAGAGATGTCTGCATGCTTACTTATGGCTAACCATGTTTAGTAGTAAAATTATGGGTAGCATTTTGCATATTCTGGACTGGCAAATAATGTCCTAGATATCACTTTCTTTTTCCTAGATGACGCACTATCTGGATCGTATCTCTTCTTGATTCCTCACAGAAGTCAGCTAATTTGGAAACCTAAGACAGGATTTTTCAGAAGAGAAAAGGGAGAAGAATAAAAATGGAGAAGAAAAGAAGAGGAACTATACATAAATAGATGATGGTTGTAACCTGAAGACTCATAGATAGATAGACAGATATAACGTAAGCATTACCTCCTATTCCATAGTTAAAAATGGATCATCAACATAATTCAATATATTTCCCTGGATATTGCCCCAATATCTTGTGCTAATGCAAGACCACACCACTCTGAAAAGTCCCTCTACAAATATGTATAGGCATTTCCAGGAAGTAGTTTACATTTGCTTATGTAAAGTGTAATTTACTACCATGACTCATGTTTTAGGCAATACTGTCTCTGTTGGACCCAACTGCTAATGTAGTTGCAAATTGACTACTATAAATTTTCTGTTTTTGCTGATATTCTTTATGGTTACTACTATACTTGCTGTGTAGCATCAGGAACGCCCATGCCAAATTCAGTTACCAACACTAATTTACTGAAACCCTGATGAAGCTAAAACCTTACAGTGTTCTGGGGTGAATTGAGGAACAAAGTCTCTCTACCATACATGCATTACTGTCTGCTAGGGAGTCCCAAAGCAGTAAAACTCTCTGTGGACTTAATAATAAAATAAAACTCCTACTATATTATAGGACTAATTTTACTCAGCGTTAGTATTATCAACATAAACACATTTTTTAAAGACATTGTTTAATAATTCTAATGTTATTCTAATAGTAGTCAAGTAGGTCTTGAACATTAGTGACTTAAAAGCCTTATTATTTAGCGACTACTGATGAACATAAAAAATTTATTTGGGGATTAAAAGGATCCAAATTTAATTCTTTTTTATAGGCTAGTTTTATTTTTTCAACCTGTAAGTTTTCTCTTAACCTGATAAACTAAGGACAAGAATTTATTTCCTTTTTTCTTCTTTGAGAGAGTATAAAAACATCATTAATCATGTATCAAGTTTACTATTTCCCATCTAGCTAAGAAATCACTATAAGAAGATGAGAGAATAATGGGAAAGAAAATGATGTATGCTTATGCCACATTCATATTTCACCTCTCCATATATTATTTTTCATCCACTTTGGATAAAAATAACTCTTTATTGCTAATTCTACATTGATACTCAACCCAATATAAATCCTCCTGGAATGCAATACTTTAATTTTCTTTGTTGTATTTCTATTCAGAACTTAATATCTCAAAGGATGACAGCCCCGGCTTAGCATTAACAAATTTGCAATGAGTATTTTGTTCTTAAAACCAGAATTGTTTTTTCTTCTAATCTACTTTTTTATATATTTCTCCGATCTGCTTTTCTTTAATAGGGGTCATTATGGGATACTGAAATAGTTATTAATTTCATTTATTCTTAAAATGTCTGCCCTTCTGAAGCCCAGTAGGTGCTTTCCTTTTATTCTTCTGAGAGTGGTTTGCAAGCACATAGAGGAAGTGGAGAGTTTGTTGGTCAAGCTCTCAGTTCACTGTATGCTCCTTAACAGTAGCTTTGGGCTGGCACCAACTCTTTCTCACTTCCTTTTTTCTAAAAGGCATTGACTCTACTTAGGTAGGTCTAAATAAGATGCCCAAATCATAATTAACCCTGGGCAGTAAGAGACAATGAATGAGCAATAATTTTGGAAGCTATACATACGAGGGAAGATTTTAACTTGAAGATAGCACCACAGAAATGATACAAAGATGGACATGTATGAAGACATAGAGATGCTAATAGTTGTGTAAGATTTCTCAAGGTATAAACTGAGATTTGTGCCAACGCCACAAATATAAATTTCATTTGGAGATTTCTACATCCTAGAAAAGTAAACAGCACAGTAGACAGCAACTGGAATTCATATGATACATTTATAACTGCTCTTTAGTGACCACCAAGCAGCAACTGTCTTCTATCAATGTTACTGTAAGTGAGCCTAATATCATCAGATACATATTCATCCAAAGAATTACATAGGTCCAACTATGCATGGAATGATCCAAGGAATAATGATGACTAGTGATGCTTCATATAAGAGGTTTATAGTGCCTACTTTAACCAGTGCTTTCTATGGTGTACTGTACTTAGCCAGGTTCTCCATGGCACTACCTCCTGAGGCACCAATAAGATTCTTACACACTCCAAGGAGAATAAGAAGTAAATGGCGTTGAAGGGGGTTAGGATTTAGAGTTTTGGTGTACATTTAAGCATGGAGCTTTCCTTATGGAACAAAGGGAAGACTGTGATATCAAAACTGTATTAATTGCTGGGAGTTTATAGTCTTTTGCAAATGCCCAAATCTTTTCCTTCATCAACAATAACAAAATATTTCACCTAAGATATGGTGTCCATTTGGATACACTTTTAAGTCAAGCACATTTTTATCCAAAAGGCTGAAAAAAGAACAGATCAAGATGAAGAAATTGTCTCATAAGATAATGTGCATGGTGGGATAACATGATTTGCGGTGACAACAACAAGAAAAGGCATTTAAGGGGACAAGTTGGAGCAAAGTGTGATAAGTATGGATTAGACAAGGGTTTCTTTTAGCAGAAAGGAATTCAGAGGATTCAGTGAGATTTATGATGCCGTAAAATAAGAAGATACAATTGCATTTTATGAGTGACGGTGGACTATATATTCATAATCCCCTAAATATTTAAAAAGTCATAAACAATGTTAGTAACTTATGTGGGGGTTTTGCTTTAAAAATTGTTCTAGTAACGAAGTAATTGTTTAATAAATATCACCCATTTGTCATAGTTTTAATATATGTTTGTAGTAGTGTTTGATTAAATTTTATCTTTCTCACTGAACTGAAAACTCCATGAGGATTAAAACTACTTTGCCCAATACTGCATCTACTGTCAATACAATACTTGTTATCACATGTTAGATGCTCAAAAATATTTTAAATGCATGAAAAGAGTATTTATTTGATCTATATAACTATGAACACCAATTACTTCAATAAAATATAAAAAATTCTAAAGAGACTAGAATAAAATTACTATATTTAAGTCTAGTGCTCAATTTTACAATTTAGAAACCATATTTTGTTTCTGTAATTAGCCTTCATTAAAGAGTTCTGTCAAACTATTCGTTTACAGGGTTCAGCTTGAAAGTCATGTAAAAATCTGAAGAATTCAAAGGTGACTTTTTATTATAATAAAATAATGATTATTTTAGATTTTTGTACTAGCTATTCCTCCACAGGAGAGGAGTTTGATTTTTTTCTTTGAATTTCTGTATTAGAAAATGATAGAATATCAATGAAAATGCTTAAATGTTCTGTAAACAATTTTTCAAACACTATGCTTTTGTTAATAAAAACGAAAGAATATTTACTGCAAGGTTTGACCTACACCTAAAATATTCAAGCAATCTAAATACAATGATTATTCTAAATATTTTGATAGAAAGAGCAACAACAATAGGTCCAGGTTAAACCTTTTTCTAAAAAAATATATGTTTTACAACTGCACCAGAATTTTTATTGAAGTATTTGTTGAACAAATACTATGTGACTAACACTCTGATTACATATATGTTTATATACATAATATATAGTATTATATAGATAAAATTTGTTCCCATATACTTGTTCATTCCACGAGCCTTCACTTTTCAGAAATCTGAAATAGTGATAGCCATTGCTTTTGGGAAGCTGCCACTGAAGATTTAGATTTGTAAAGACATTACATTCTTATATTTCTGTTTTTAAAATGTCAAAGTTTCCATTTCTTTTCCAAGTGTAAACCAAAAAGCCTTGATAAAATATATAATCAAGCAGAATCACTTCTCTGGCACAATTCCTCCCCTTCACAAATCTACAAAGATCCTCTGAGAAGAGCAGGAAGAAGAAAAAGTTAGAAAATAAACAAGGGAATTACATATAATGAGATCTCTGAGAATGGGCATCTATGTCCTGTTCCCACCATGGAATAATCTCCTAAGTGAACAATAGCCATAACGCAATTTAGAAATATGACAACAGAGACTAAAGGCACCCTCATTATATCTGTTTACCCTGAGAAGTAGCAAGTTTTACAATGTTTAACAAATCACTGAACACTAGAAAATAAAGACAATTGTATGTGGTGCTCAGGAAGTTAGAATGGAAGCAAAAATATAAAGGAGAAAAATATACATGACCTAAAAGGACAGGAGTAGAAATTCTAAACTGAATATAAATGCACAAGAGAACAGTATTCAGCCACCAGGAATACTGATGTCTCAAAACAGTAGTGAAGGTGAACCACAAAATTTAAATTGTATTGTATGGACACCCAAGTTACATGACATACATGCTTGTGTTTGTGTGTTGTGTGTGTACATATGAATGTGTGTGTACATATGAATGTGCATGTACGTGTGTTAGCCATCAAAAGAGGACTATCTGAAAACATGAGATATGTCCTAGTGTCCATGAAGCTAAAGAATCAGAACGCTTTAGTAAGAGTGAAGTTTTTGAAAGCGACAAGTGTTCCAGAGGCAAAAAGGAGAGGAAAGTTGACTTTCAAAAATGGCATTTTAGTAAAATAGTAAAATAGAAATCTCATTCTGCAAGAAGTAGAATATGTGTGAGGAAAAAGAAATAGCGTGAGAAGGTGAGTCATATGAATATTTAGCAGTAAAAAAGAAAAAAGAGATGATTGCTTAGCACTAGATTCAGGGCCCTGCAGACATTCCATCCTTCACGGCAGACGCTTGTCAGAGGACCAACCAACTTTGATTCGTAGAATTATTTTAGTAGTGAAAGGGTGCGGTTTCCCAAAAACATTTTTTAGAATAATTGTAAGTCATCAGAATCCTGTGAACCCACCATATCTGAGACAAGTCCCAGTCAATTTAGAAAGTTTATTTTGCCAAAGTTAAGGATTGATGCCCATGACGCAGCCTCAGGAGGTTCTGATGACATGTGCCCAAGGTGGTCAGGGCATAACTTGATTTTACACATTTTAGAGAGATATGAGACATTGATCAATATATGTAAGATAAACATTGGTTTGGTCTGGAAAGGCAGGACAACTGGAAGCAAATGTGGGACAACTTGAAGTGGGGAGGGGGATTTCAGATTAGACTTTATAGTTAACTTTTCCAAGAAGGCATTCAGATATGCATTTATCCCAATGAGTAGAGGGATGACTTTGAATAAAATGGGAGGCAGGTTTGCCCTAAGCTGTTCCCTGCTTGACTTTACCTTTTAGCTCAGTGATTTTGGGGTCTCAAGATTTGTTTTCCTTTCACAATCTTCTACCACAATTTTTTTTTTCATTAAGTAAAAGCCAATACAGATGTTGGGATTCATGTCACATAATTTACTGAAAAAAAAACTAAAACAAAAACCAAGGTCAGGACCAATTATGTATTAAAGCATTATTAAGAAAAAAATAATATTAATTTAAACACAAAATGATTTTAATCTCTTCAAGCTGTGCAGGGATATTGCTATGGAATTCGGTGGTCAATTACATTATCTGTTTCAAAGAACTTCTTGATTTCTGCCTTAATTTAATTATTCACCCCAAATTCATTCAGGAGCAGGTTATTCAATTTCCATGTAATTATATGGTTTTGAGTAAACTTCTTAGTCTTGCTTTCTGATTTGATTATGCTGTGCTCTGAGAGACTAATGGCTATTATTCCAGTTCTTTTGCATTTGCTGAGGAGTATTTCACTTTCTATTATGTGGTTGATTTTAGAATATGTGCCATGTGGCAATGAGAAGAATGTATATTTTGTTGTTTGGTGGTGAAGAGTTCTGTAGATGTCGATCAGGTTCACTTGATGTATTGCTGAATTCAGGTCCTGAATATACTTGTTAAATTTCCATCTTGATAATCTGTTTAATATCATCAGTGAGGGTGTTAAAGTGTCCCACTATTATTGTGTGGAAGTCTGTGTCTCTTTGAACGTCTCTAATAACTTCCTTTATGAATCTGGATGCTTCTCTGTTGGGTGCATATATATTTGAGATAGTTAGATTTTTGTTGTTGTTGTTAAATTGAACTCGTTGCCATTATACCATACCCTTATTTGCCTTTTAAAATCTTTGTTGGTTTAAAGTCTGTTTTGTCAGAAAGTATGATTGCAACCCCTGCTTTTTTTTTTTTTGTATTCCATTTGCTTGGAAGATTTTTCTCCATCCTTTTGTTTTGAGCCTATGTGTGTCATTGCATTTGAAATGGGTCTCTTGAAGACAGGATAACAATGGCTGTTGGTTCTTTATCCAGCTTGCCTCTCTGTGTCTTTTAATTGGGGCATTTATCCCACTTATATTTAAAGTTAGTATTGATATGTGTGGATCTGATTATGTCATTATGATGTTTACTGGTTCTTGTGCAGACTCTTTTATGTGGTTGCATTATAGTGTCACTGGTCGGTGTATGTCAGTGTGTTTTTGTAGTGGCTGGTAATGGTCTTTTTTCATCCCATTTTTAGTGCTTCCTTCAGGAACTCTTTTAAGGCAGGTCTGGTGAGAACCAAGATATAACATACCAACATCTCTGGGACACAGGTAAGGCAGTGTTAAGAGATAAATTTATAACATTCAATGCCCACATCAAAAAGAAAGAACTCATATTAACAATATAACATCACAATTAAAGAACTTGAGAACCAATAGCAACAAATTTCAAAGGTAGTAGAAGATGAAAAATAACTAAAATTAGAGTTGAAATGAAGGAGATTGAGACACAAAAAACCATTCAAAGATCAACAAATCTAGGATCTGGGTTTTTGGAAAAATTAACAAAATAGATAGACCACTAGCTAGACTAATAAAGAAGAAAAGAGAGAAGATTGAATTGAATCCCTGAAGAGACAAATAATGAGCTCTGAAATTGCGGCAATAATATATAACCTATCAATCAATAAAAGCCCAGGACCAGATGGATTCACAGATGAATTATGAAAGATATACAAAGAAGAGCTGGTACCATTCCTACTGAAACTGTAGCAAAAAATTGATGAGGCAGGACTCCTCCTTTACTCATTCTATGAGGCATCATCATGATACCAAAACATGGCAGAGATACAACCAAAAAGAAAACACTTCAGGCCAATATCCTTGATAAACATCAACATAAAAATTCTCAACAAAATACTGGCAAACCAAATTCAGCAGCACATCAGACAGCTTATCTACCATGATCAAGTAGGCCTTATTCCTGGGATGCAAAGTTGTCTCAACATATGCAAATCAATAAATGTGATTCATCACATAAACAGAGCTAAATACAAAAAACACATGATTGCCTCAACAGATGCGGAAAAGTCTTTTGATAAACTTCAACATCCATTCATGTGAAAAATTCTCAATAAACTAGATATTGAAGAAACATACCTCAAAATAGTAACTGCCGTATATGACAAACCCACAGCCAATATCATACACGAGCAAGAGCTGAAAGAATCCCCTTGAAAATGGGAATGAGACAAGGATACCCTCTCTCACCACTCCTATTCAACACAGCACTAAAAGTCCTGGCCAGGGCAATCAGGCAAGAGAAAAAAAGGGCATTCAAACTGGAGGAGAGGAAGTCAAACTATCTATGTTGGCAAATGACATCATCCTATATTTAGAAAACCCCATAGTCTCAGCATAAAAGCGTCTCAAGCTGATAAACAATTTCAGAAAAGTCTCAGGATACAAAAGCACTATCCAAAAGTTACTAGCATTCTTATACATCAACAACAGTCCAGCCAAGAGCCAAATCAGGAATACACTCCCATTCACAATTTTCATAAAGATAATGAAATACCTAGGAATACAACTAATTAAGGAAGTGAATCATCTGTATAAGAAGAACTGCAAACCGCTGCTTAAAGAAATCAGAGAGGACACAAACAAATGGAAAAACATTCCATGTTCATGGATAAGAAGAATCGATGTTGTAAAAATAGCTACAATGTCAAAAGCAATTTTTAGATTCAATGCTATTGCTTTTAAACTACCATTGAGATTCTTCACATAATGACAAAAACTATTTAAAAATTCATATAAAACCAAGAAAGAGACTGAATAGTCAAGGCAATCCCAAACAAGAAGAACAGAGCTGGAGGCATCACACTACCCAACTTCTAATTATACTATAGGGCTACAGTAATCAAAACAGCATTGTACTCATACAAAAACTGACATATAGATCAATGGAACAGAATAGGAAACCCAGAAATAAGACTTCACATCTACAACTATGTGATCTTGGACAAACCTGACAAAAACAATGGGGGAAAGGACGTCCTATTCAATAAATGATGCTCGGATAACTGGCAGGCCATATACAGAAGACTGAAACTGAACCCCTTCTCATATGGTTTGACTCTGTACTCCTACCCAAATCTCATGTTGAATTGTAACCCCAGTGTTGGAGGTGGGGCCTGATTGGAGGTGATTGGATCATGGGAGTAGTTTCTAATGGTTTAGCACCATCCACCTTGTACTGTCTCATGATAGAGTTCTCATGAGACATAGTTGTTTAAAAGTGTGTAGTACCTCTCCCTTTTCTCTCTTTCTCCTGATGCCACCATTTAGAATGCGCTTGCTTCTCCTTTCCCTTGTGCCATGATTTTAAGTTTCCTGAGACCTCCCCAGAAGCTGAAGTCTGTACAGCCTGCAAAAACATAAGCCAACTATAAAGATTTTTTCTTTTTAAATTATCCAGTCTCAGGTATGTCTTTATACCAGTGCAAGAAGGGACTAATACACTCTCCTTACACCATATAAAAAAATTAACCAAGATGGAACAAAGATGTAAATATTCAACTCCAAACTACAAAAACCCTGTAAGACAATCTAGGCAATACCGTTCAGGATGTAGGCACGGGCAAATATTTCATGACAAAGATGACAAAAACAATTGCAAAAAGAGCAAAAATTGGCAAATGATATCTAATTAAACTGAAGAGCTTCTACATAGTAAAAACAACAACAACAAAAACAAACAAACAAACAAAAAACTATCAACAGAGTAGACAGACAACCTACACAATGGGAGAAAGATTTTGCAAACTGTGCATCTGACAAAGAGCTGATATCCAGTATCTATAAGGAACATAAATAAATGAATAAGAAAAACAAAAACATTAAAAAGTGGACAAAGAACATGAGTAGACACTTTCCAAAAGAAGACATACATGCAGCCAACAATCATATTTAGAAAGTTCAACATCATTGATTATTAGAGAAATGAAAATCAAAACTACAATGAGACACCATCTCACACCAGGCAGAATGGCTATTATTAAAAAGTAAAACAAACAAACAAACAAACAAAAAAACACAGATGCTGGCGAGGTTGTGGAGGAAAAGGAATACTTATACACTGTTGGTGGGAATGTAAATTAATTCAAACATTGTGGAAGACAGTGTGGCATTTCCTCAAAGTCCTAAAGATACATACACCATTTGACCCAGCATTCCAATTACTGTCTATATACCCAAAGGAATATAAATTGTTTTATTGTAAAGACACAAGCTTGTGTATGTTCATTGCAGTGCTATTCACAATAGCACAGACATGGAATCAACTTAAGTGCCCACTAATAACAGACGAGATAAAGAAAATGTGGTACATATATCCCATGGAATAGTATGCAGCCATAAAAATGAATGAGATCAGATCTTTTGCAGGAACATGGATGGAGCTGGAAGCCATTATATTTAGCAAGCTAATGCAGGAACAGAAACCAAATATCACATGTTCTTACTTATAAGTTGAAGCAACATGATGAAAACACATGGACACATGGAGGAGAAGAACACACACTAGGGCCTACTGGATGGTACAGGGTGGTACGAGGGAGATCAGGAAAAATAACTAATGGGCTCTCGGCTTAATACCTGGGTGATGAAATAATTTGTACAATGAACTCCCATGACACAAGTTTACCTATTAACATACATGTGCATGTATAGCTGAACTAAAACATTTTTTAAAAGACATATAAAGAGAATTACACTTATATGAACATTGGTTGTACACAGTTCCCTAGGTAAACATTTAATTGTTTAATTAATTTCAAGCATCATGTGCTTTCCTGTTTATGCATGGTAGCTGCCTACCCTCCTAAGAACTTGAACAGCCAGGGTACTAGTATACTCACTGTGGCTCTCTTCAGAAACCGGATCAGTTATGTGTACTGCCATATTTGGAATGGCAACTTTTGGATTTAAAACAGGGAATCTGGATCTCTGAAACCAAGTAAAAGCCAAGGAGTCAGTAACCAAATTAGTTTCTGCCAGGAAAAGGAGAGATGAATGATAAAGGGATTATTTTAGTTCACTATTTAGAAGTAGGCTTTCCTGCAAGCAATCCACCACGCTTTGGGAGTCAGGTTACCTAGAACTCATACTCACTCGTGGGAGTCCCCATTTGTCTTCTTGGGATGTATGAGCTGCTAGGTAACTTGAAACACCTTTAGCTGTATACACAAGGATAGCCTGAAATCAGTTGATATAGATAACCTAATTATTCCCTCATTGACAGCTGAATTTCTGCCTTTGTCTCAAAATTGAAAATTTAATATAGTCCAGTAAGAGTAATGGCCTTATCGAACACTTTGGCTAGTCCTGTTCTTAACATTTTCACAATAATATTTTTCAATAAAGAAATTTCACTTTTAGTCATTAACATAAGCTCATTCTCTATTAAGTCATTCTTTGAAAATCTCCATGATAAGCAATTTCCATTAGGGTGAATTACAGTTAATCTGCCCAAGACAGCACCATGACCCTGATTTGGCAAGTACTAAATTTTACAAACTAAGTTGTGAGATACTGTTACATCATCTGCCTATATATATTTTTTTTAACCAGACTATACAGTAGTAGCCTTAAGAATTAAAGTATAAGTGCAAAGTATGTATTGATCTGAAATAGCATTTAGAAATAGCATTTATCTATGATTAGGACTTAACATGGATTTTGTAAGGGCTTGCATATATACGAGAGTAACATTGTAAAAGATAAAATTACTTGAACAAGACAATTTAAATGCAGTTTAATGTTACCTTTCTATGAGTCAAAGCAGAGTAAAAAAATTTTTTTTTCATGGTAACTTTTTTATTATTATTATTATACTTTAAGTTCTAGGGTACATGTGCATAACGTGCAGGTTTGTTACATATGTATACTTGTGCCATGTTGGTGTGCTGCACCCATCAACTCGTCAGCACCCATCAATTCATCATTTATATCAGGTATAACTCCCAATGCAATCCCTCCCCCCTCCCCCCTCACCATGATAGGCCCCGGTGTGTGATGTTCCCCTTCCCGAGTCCAAGTGATCTCATTGTTCAGTTCCCACCTATGAGTGAGAACATGCGGTGTTTGGTTTTCTGTTCTTGTGATAGTTTGCAAAGAATGCAGAGTAAAAAATTTAAAACATGAATGCTTCCTACTTTTCAGACATTTTATGTTTTTCCTAATAGAGTATATATATGGCTAAATTATTTTTTCTTATTTCCTCTGGCAGTACTCTCACATTTTATAGACATAAGCGTGAATTAATTTTGATGTTTATGAAAACATCCTGTATGATAATTACTATGAAGTAGGAGATTTCTTTTACTTTCTCTTGTATTACATCATATAAGCCTATCCCAGAACATTATTGGGGTTAACATGTGTCTTACATTGCGATTTTAATTCATATTGCATTATCTGTATGGTCACTGCTATTTTCTAACTTATTATTTTAAATAATTTTATATACCTCAGACTTAAATAATGATTGTGCATTAGTTTTTTAAAGATAATTGATAAATAATAATGGTATATATTTATGGAGTATAATATGATGTCTTGATATATGTATATAAAGTGAAATAATGAAATCTGAAAGAGTTGAACTCATAGAAGTAGAGTGGAGAATGGTGCTTACCAGAGGCTGGAGGTTGAGGAGAAGTGAATGGGGGAAAGGTGAAATATTGGCCAAAGGGTACTAAGTTTCTGTGAGACATAAATATAAGTTTTAGTAATCTATTGCAGAACATAATGACCATAGTTAAAAATAATATAATGTATGGTTCAAATTTGCTAAGAGCGTTTTTTACATGTTCTCAATACAAAAATATGTATGCATGGCAATGGCTATGCTAATTTGCTTTATTTAATAATTCCACCTTATTTATTAGTTTTTCATTTCTGCATAAGAAGTTACCAAAAATTTACCAACTTAACACACAGACATACTAAATCAGTTTCTGTGAGTCAGGAGTCAAGGCACAATTTTGTTGTGTCTTCTGCAAGGCTGCAATGAATATATTGGCTACGATTAGGTTCTCATCTAAATGCTCAACTACATAGGGATTCACTCCCAAGGTCACTCTGGTTATTTTCTTGAGGCTGTAGGACAGGAGGCTTCTAGTTTGTTGCTTGATGTGCATGAGGTGGGGTGCTTCTGTCAGTTCTGAGAGGTTGCCTGCAGATTCTTGCTATGAGTCTCTCTCCATAGGCCCTTTTACAACATGGCAGCTTACATTTTCAAAGGCCAAAGGGGAGAAAGATAGAAAGATAGAGTGTTATATACCATAAAATAACCACAGGAGTAACATTCCATCACTGTTTGTATTTTATTCTTCAGAAGCAAGTGACTGGTCTCACACTTAATGGAAAGAATATTACTAAATGGCGTAGATACCATGAGGTAGGGATTATGGCAGGCACTATGGGGATTAACCACCAGAAACTGATTTTTCCCTCTCATAGTGCTTTTTCTTTGGCTTCACCCACTTTCGGAGGTATTTTGCCTTGGAATCTTAATTTGATAAACTTTCCATCAATATAGTTAATTAAGTAAATCCTGAACATTCACTTCTAATAGTTGCCTATTACAATTGTAATGAACAAAGCCATTTTGACAAAAAATAATCCTCAAGTGGCAATTTTCACCAAATTTTGTACAAAATACTTAGAGAAAAGGTAAAGGATTATAGAGATAATTTTAAAAATAAAAGACTAGTCATGCAATAAAGCATGAATGATAAAAATGCTTAAATAAAAAGGTTAAGGAAAATCTAAGCTTGAAATAAAAAATCAAATACAAGATTTCATAAAACAAGTTTCTTTAACATCACAAAAATTAAGAATAATGAAAGCTAAAACCATTAATAATTTAACTGATAAGCATAACATGTTTACTTTATAATGTGTAAAGACAATCTTTCACTCCCAGTCCATGCACAAATGTTGACAACACATTAGTCATTACACAAATGGCTATGCACTGCAAACATCACACAATTTTTGTGCTGAAAATTAATCTGAAATGCTGTGCAAACATACATGTTTCAAAATTCAAGTTGATGTATTTTGTTTATTCTCTCTGTTACAGATGTAATATATTGTAGCTTTATCCTCTTAACTCCATCATACAAGTGAGAAAAATATTTTTTTCTGCCTTACTCACAAATCTGATGGTATGTTGCAAAAACACATATCCTTTATCTGTTTTGGTGTTGCTTTTTTTTCTGAGGCAGGTTCAAATAATGCCAAACAGAAGTGACATTTGTAGAATACTTATTTGATAATAAAAATAGTGGAATCAAACTTGAACTACAAGTAATGGTTACAAACAACCCTGAAGTTGTAATTTTTTATTAATTATCCATGCTTGCTATTTTTTTAAAAAAAAGAATGAAAGTACTAATGAACAATTGAGAGATAGGCTAGTAGCAATTCTGAGACACAAAGCATAGTGGAGAAGAATAAACCCCTCAATACACTGTAATCTTCAAATTACATTTTTTTGTTAGGAATGAAATCACCAGATTGTGCTTTTTCCACTTAATGTGAAAAGACATTTCACAATATGTCACTTATCAAGTTAAAGAAATGTTGGCTGGCGATGTTCTACAAATATTGTGTCTGTTATAATTTAAAAAGACATGCCAGAATACAATGTAAGAAAGTTTCATATATTTATCTAAGAGAAGTTCAAATCCAAACTTCAGCTGAAGACGAGAAAATCCCTTATCAGTCTTAAAGACTTTAGTTCACATAGCTTCTAGAGCTTGACGATAAACTGAATATGCTTTCTATTTTTTGGATCCTTTTAAATAGTATATGGTTAACAATTCCCAGCTGCTCCTACTCAAGTCTCATTTAACCTTCTGTCTATCTGAAGACCAGTAGCTCTTAAAGGAAAAACTAAGACTTCAAAATAGAACCTCCTGGGGTAGTCTAAAGCCATGTACCAGGTGATTAGTGTAGAAAATGGCTCAATTTATAAGTGTGCAACTCTAAGTCCTACTTAACTTATATAATGAATTATAAAAATAACGAGTTTGAGTTGTTTCACTTATTTAGCCTTTTCCCTCAAAATGAAATGTTACAATGAAAACAATTAAATGGGGAAAAATGATGCCTTCATAATTATTGACCTTAAGTGAAGACTGCATATTATTTGTACCAATACCTCTAGTTCTCCTAGGAAAAAACGTGAGGCCAATACTTTGGTTCACATTCTAAAGCTTGAATTGAAGATTCAGATAACCAATAAATGGAGCATAAAAAGAAAGGACAAATGCTAAATTAGAAAAGTTCTTTATGTAGACTGTTGATATTTCCATTCACGTCCAAATAAAAATAAATTACCTTCAATATGAATACATCTAAATTGTCAACTGAATTCTGAACTAAGATGATTTCTCTACAGATAATAAGCATATTATATATATTTACACAATCTACAACAGGCAAATATAAACATTACCTTAAAAAGAGTTTCATTTAACTGGGAAAAGAAATAAACATATTTATTTAAGCTTATATACAATAAGAACTTTTTTCATGTTTATGTAACAAAATTGTAGGTTTCCCAACTTAAGTATGCATGGCATACATATATACATATATATATATATATATGTGTGTGTACACGTATATGTACAAACACATATACATAAATATCTATGTATTTATACTTTGGTTTACAAAAGTATATGCAACATATGTAAAGTATACTTGAAGACTAAAAATAGCTCAACAGAAATAAAATTCCTCAGACTCTAACATCCAAAATCAAAAGAATCACCAATATTTCAAACAACAAAGCCATAAATGTATTTCAGACTTTCATTAGTTTAGCCCATGTGATAAAGTTCTGCTCTGCCTTATATTGGGTAAGCAATCTTTCTGAGCACATCAGCCTTTCAATTAGTGCCTTGGAAGTTTTCTCTCTAATCCAATGGCACAGTCTCCAAAGTTACCAGAAACCATCTTTCAAGAGTCCTTTTCATGAACTTCCTCAAAGAAACAAGTTCTGGACTGTAGCTGGTGATAAGTCCTTTTTTGAGAAGGATCAAAGCAAACAACAATTGTGGATGACAAAAGTCTTAAGACAGCCATAGTTAAAGACACAGTTGACAAAGAAATTTGATTATTTCCGTGGCATATGAGTTAACATAATACTCTTGTTACTGATAATATATATAAAGACATATCCAAATTTTAGGAATCTCATACAATCGTGGAATGCATATTAACAATACATCCATATAAATATAACTCAAAGGAAGTTAAATAGTACCTCAGAGTGATAATGCTTCCTGCATAATTCTAACATAACAAATAAGCCTATTAAATTTAATATGTCTCCCTTGAACTTCAGGGAATCTAATATCTAAAAAAATTACTTTGAGGTCAAAAAGCCTGAATTTAGAAGTTGACATTTCACTCTTGGAAAGTTTTCCAAATATCAAAGTTTTAAGACACATGATATAACAAAATAGAATCACAGGTAACTATAAAATAGGCATTCATTTGGAAAAAGGGATAAAACAAAAAATGTTTACCTTTTGATAGAAAGGAGACTCAATCTATCAAACAATAAGACCTAATAAAGATAGCATGAGGCCAACTTAATCTGTCTCTCCCCACACCCATTTTTTTCCCTGTAGTTTGTTCTAAAGGTAAACAAAATATTTTCTCTTATTAATATTACACATTTTGTCCAAAAGAGAAAACCAAAATTTTAACTTTGTATGGGACATTATTAATGTTAAAGTGAATTTTAATAAAACCTCATAAACAAATGTTTTATATTTTTTATCAGTTTGATCATAACGTAAAATGTTCATAAACTTTTATTTTTTTAGACCGAATCTCACTTTGTCACCCAGGCTGGAGTGAAGTGCTACGATCTTCACTCACTGCAATCTCGGCCTCCCAGGTTAAAGTGGTTTTCATGTCTCAACCTCCAGAGTAGCTGGGATTACAGGCGCATGCTAACACACGCAGCTAATTGTTTTTGTATTTTTAGTAGAAATGGGGTTTCACCATGTTGGCCAGGCTGGTCTCAAACTCCTGGCCTCAAGTGATCCACTCACCTCAGCCTCCCAAACAGCTGGGATTATAGACGTCAATCACCATGCCCAGCCTTATAAACTTTATATAACTGTTTACAATTTTTTATGAAAATGCACATCAATGCTCCAAAAACAAAACCCTGTCATTCTGACCCAAGGGCTCAAACACTGGCCTTGCATCAGTGTGCTGTTGATATAAATGCTTAATATATAAACACAATGAACTAATCACTTCTAACAATCTCATGTACCCTCTCTTCTGTGATAGTCCCTGGGCCTAGAATAATTAAATGGTTTTAGTTTCTAGACTTGTGTCTCACAAAAGCAGTTCATTTTGATTGCCATCTTCTCTAGAGTTAGAAACGGGATTTGACAGGTGTCAATGCACAAAATTTATCAAGGGTTGGTGCTCTTTTCAGACCCAGGATTCAAAGCCCTGTAACTTTTTTTTTTTTTTTTTAATTATACTTTAAGTTCTAAGGTACATGTGCATAACGTGCAGGTTTGTTACATATGTATACTTGTGCCATGTTGGTGTGCTGCACCCATCAACTCGTCAGCACCCATCAATTC
>NC_045445.1:65332937-65353504 GCF_002776525.5 Piliocolobus tephrosceles | reverse complement strand
TATTCCATGGTGTATATGTGCCACATTTTCTTAATCCAGTCTGTCACAGATGGACATTTGGGTTGATTCCAAGACTTTGCTATTGTGAATAGTGCCGCAATAAACATACGTGTGCATGTGTCTTTATAGCAGCATGATTTATAATCCTTTGGGTATATACCCAGTAGTGGGATGGCTGGGTCATATGGTACATCTAGTTCTAGATCCTTGAGGAATTGCCATACTGTTTTCCATAATGGTTGAACTAGTTTACAATCCCACTAACAGTGTAAAAGTGTTCCTATTTCTCCACATCCTCTCCAGCACCTGTTGTTTCCTGACTTTTTAATGATTGCCATTCTAACTGGTGTGAGATGGTATCTCATTGTGGTTTTGATTTGCATTTCTCTGATGGCCAGTGATGATGAGCCTTTTTTCATGTGTCTGTTGGCTGTATGAATGTCTTCTTTTGAGAAATGTCTGCTCATATCCTTTGCCCACTTTTTGATGGGGTTGTTTGTTTTTTTCTTGTAAATTTGTTTGAGTTCTTTGTAGATTCTGGATATTAGCCCTTTGTCAGATGAGTAGATTGCAAAAATTTTCTCCCATTCTGTACGTTGCCTGTTCACTCTGATGGTAGTTTCTTTTGCTGTGCAGAAGCTCTTTAGTTTAATCATATCCCATTTGTCAATTTTGGCTTTTGCTGCTGTTGCTTTTGGTGTTTTAGACATGAAGTCCTTGCCCATGCCTATGTCCTGAATGGTACCGCCTAGGTTTTCTTCTAGGGTTTTTATGGTATTAGGTCTAACATTTAAGTCTCTAATCCATCTTGAATTAATTTTCGTATAAGGAGTAAGGAAAGGATCCAGTTTCAGCTTTCTACTTATGGCTAGCCAATTTTCCACAAGGATTAGTTAATAGGATATTGATACTACAGAAAGTCCTATCATCCTGTCTTACATGTTACAAATTAAAACAATGTGATTTGGTGTTTTGGAGTTCATATCTATAGCACTTCAAACCACTGTATCATATTAATTAGGTTATTCTTTGCATGTCTAATTGCTAGTATTCTAGTGATAGAACTGTGACCAAAAGCATCAAAAAATGATGGGTTCTATGCCAAACTTATCAAAGAAAGACACCTAACTTTTCTCTCCATCAAAAAAAGGTAAATACAAATATTAGTTTAGAAAGTTCAACATGAGAATAAATAATCTTTCACTTAAATATTATACAATAAAACAGGTATGGGCCGGGCACAGTGGTTCACGTCTGTAATCCCAGCACTTTTGGAGGCTGAGGCAGGCAGACTACCTGAGCTCAGAAGTTCGCGACCAGTCTGGGCAACACAGTGAAACTCAGTCTCTACTAAAATACAAAAAAATTAGCAAGGTGTGGTGGCATGTGCCTGTAGTCCCAGCTAGTTGGGAGGCTGAGGCAGGAGAATTGCTTGAACCTGGGAGGTGGAGGTTGAAGTGAGCCGAGATTGCGCCAGTGCACTCCAGCCTGGATGACAGAGCAAGACTGTCAAAAACAAGCAAACAAACAAACAAACAAACAAACAAACAAAACAGGAACGAAGTAAGAACAAGCACACAGTAATTTCTGTATCTTTTTCCAGCTATTTAAAAGAGCATCATTATGCATTTCCAAGACTGGTTTCTCGATACATTACTGACAACTTATTAGATAACTTTCACCACTAAAATCTTCAGGGCAGTAGAACACTTGTACATATTTTTTTTCAAGTATGCACTTGATTGCCCATCAGTGAAAAATGGCTTGGGATAAAAAATCACTAGAAAGTCTCATTTTTAATTAACACTTAATCTAAGTAAGTGTTACCTAATTTTAATAATGGTAAACACAACTAAAGTAGTTTGAGAAAAATCTCAATATAATTTCCTCAAGGACAAAGCCAATCTTTTCTGAACACTAAACCTTTATATCCATATCACAGCTTTTTTCTTTTATTGAAGTAAGAGGAAACCAACTCAAAATATTGATTTAAATGAACTATCTTGGAAATAAACACTATTTAAACATTTCTAATCTCATCTACTTTTTCAAATAACAAAATATATAATGTATTATTTCTGTTCAGAACATATAAAAATAAGTATTTTATATTTTGTTTTTTTGGCCAGTAAGTATAAAGCTCTTGTAGCTCTCTAGATCATCAGAGGTAAGTAAAAGCAACCAAATTTTAAATGGCAGGCATGTTCTATCAATTTTTGCAGGTTTTACAAATGTAGCTTAGGAATATAAGATGAACTGAACAAATGATGTCTTGTCAGAAATGCATAGAAATCAAAATGACTATTCATGGAACCAAACAAAGGCCTTCCATTGGAAATTAAAAAAACATAAATCATCCTATCAAGTAAAGCCCAAAGGAGAACAAACAGCAAATAAATAGAAAAGTAAGAAACAAAACCAGGAAATAAACAGAAAAGCAACCCCCAAATGTTCTCCTATTTAGTTTATCTTGGAGATTACAGTGATACCCAGAGAAAGAAAAAAAAAAAAAAAAAAAAAAAAAAAAAATCATGTAGTAAATATTTTAGTCCCAATACACAATTTAACATCTTTAAGTTCACCACTACTACTACACCATTTGTGCAATTAAGATGCAATTAAGAAATTCACTTCAGGTACATGACCAGTAAGTACCCTAGTGGTCATACCATCTATGTAGAATATCAAAGACAGTGTGAAGTGATACAAAAATGTATGTGAAATTTGGCTCCATGCTAAACCTGGCTTAACGCTTAGCTATATTTTCAGAAATTGCGAAACTGCCAATATATTTTTTACATTATTGATTATTTTGCCTTCATCAAGACTAAGGGCATTAACTATGAGCAATGTTAATTAGCCAAATTTCTCAACTTTTCTATTAGGTTTAAAAAATATTTTGTTATCTAAACTTTTCCAGTTTCCTATTTTCTCTGTATGTACCAGAAGACAGACACACAGAGAAACAGGAAAAACTACATATGATTTACACAGACCATCTATAATATGCTTAGACTTTGTTTTGTCCTAGATTTATTTTTAATAAAGTCATTTTACTTTAGGACAAAAATTCACCATACGAGATCTTTTCTCGTATACATTATTCTCTTCTTTATAATCCTCCTTACCAAAAATACACCTTCATGTCCATAACTTTCTTCAAATCTATCTCACTTACTTACTGGGTCCTTACTACCATATTTCATAAATAACACTTTTAAGTTCATAATTTTAATTAACTTTTTGATAACTTCTGAATTAGACAAAAGCTTTCTTTTTCTCACTAAAAACACATCTTTTGGTATATTTTATACAGACTTACATGTTAACTATAATTTTTATCCTTAGTAACCTTAAATTTTATTGAAATCCTGGGAAGCAAGAAATACTGAACTATCCAGAAGGTTTTAACCAGGTGCCATAGCTGAGAAGATGGGATATCAGTCTGAAATCCGTCTCCCTGACCAACTAAAACTAGTGCTTTATATACCACGGAAGAAATGTTGCAATGTTTAAGAAAACAGGAATTAGGGACCGGCAAGGAAGCAATCATAATGAATGAGGGGTCTGGCATTTCACAGTTTGGATGTGTTGATCTGATAAGCTTCAGTTCTTTGATACTTTTTTTTTTTTTTTCCAGAGGCCTGGGGATCCTTTCCTGAAGAAGGAACTCAGATAAAACAGTTCTGGCTGGGCGAGGTGGCTCACGCCTGTAATCCCAGCACTTTGGGAGGCCGAGGTGGGCGGATCACAAGGTCAGGAGATTGAGACCATCCTGGCTAACACGGTGAAACCCCATCTCTACTAAAAATACAAAAAATTAGCCGGGCGAGGTGGCCGGCGCCTGTAGTCCCAGCTACTTGGGAGGCTAAGGCAGGAGAATGCCCTGAACCTGGGAGGCGGAGCTTGCAGTGAGCCCAGATCGCGCCACTGCACTCCAGTCTGGGGGACAGAGCGAGACTCCGTCACAAAGAAACAAAGCAAAACAAAAACAGCTTTAAGATCCGACGAGTTAATTTATATGTTCATAAAACAAACAAACAAAAAACACCTATCTATTGTACTATTGGGTCAGTTTCACTTACTCTGATGTTCTCTGAAGTTTGAATAAACACCTGACATGAAAGGATGAAGTAGAGAGTCACAAATCAGGTCCCTTACCACTCATTGTACATTTGCAAGCATATACGAGATCTTAAAACTAATGTTGCATATCATACAGATCATAAAGAGAAAAATTAAATATCAGAAATTACGTGAACTTAATGGTCCAAATTATCATTTAATGTTTAGTATTTTATATAAATTATTTTGAGAATTACCAATATGGTAAGTAGGCAATAAAGAGTGTTCTCCTTCATGGTAGAGAAGGTTTATAAGAAATATGTTCCCCCAAATTATCAAGCTATGTCCCTTTTGCACTTCTATCAAAAACAGCACAATGATGTACCCCAGCTAAAACTGCTCAGAAGTAAAATGAACAAACAAAACGTGTGCTTGAACTCTGTTAACTTTACTTGTGTCAGCTCTAATTTAAGAGCTACTTAAATTGTAAATAAGAAAAACAACTGTATCTAAGCATTCTTCTTCATAATATAGATTAGAATTTTTTGTAACTAAACTTTAAAACTTTTATCCAACCTTTTATTCCTGCAGGATTAGAAATCTAGAGCATGTTTGAAATTAAAATATCTAATTTAAGTCTATATTAGATATTGTATATAATAATTTTTCTGTTTCTCTTCTTTGTAAGAAAGTTTATAAGGTATTCTGAAATACGTGGCTAACAGTTAGTTCATTATTCATATATTTACTTTAAATAAAATAGAAATGCCTCAACCTAAAATTTCTATAAATGATTAACATGTACTTATAATAAGCTGAGTCCAGTCATTAGAACATATAAATTTCTTAGACCTGAGAAGCTATTTAATAGATGGTTTACATGTGCATCCAGGTTTGTGTCCTAAAAATCCTACACCATTCAATGTGAAAATTGATGCATATTATAAAGTGTCGTCAGTCTATTATTAGATATTTAGTATATTCAAAAATTGTGGAATCTAGAACAAGGAACAATATTTCTTTGTGTTTCAGCTTTTGTGGTACATTAATACTGTCTATCTTTAATATTATAAGTAACAAAATATAAATCCAATGGGGAATAAATAACGGACAATAATAACATTAGGAAAACCTCATTACATTTCTATCAAAACTGTTCAATAGTAATTACACTGACATCTTTATATAATTGTGTAACAATTGGATTAATGTGTATAAAAGGCATGTCATTAATAAATATATAATTAGACTTGAAATTCTACTTCACAGAGTTTAAATTCAGTCTTATTAAAAGCTTAAAATTAAGAGATAAATTTTGGCTTCTATAACATTTACATTCATAAAATGAAGTACTATTATCAGTTCCATGTTCTCAGTAAGTGTATCAGTACTTTTGTTTGTTGGAAGGGTAAAAGTTACCAAGATTATAGCTTGTCAAAATTGTAAATAAATATTCATGAATCTACAATGTACCCTGTGACTAAATTTAAATTAATGATTCAATTAACTCTAGATTTAAGATGTTATTGGTTAATATACACATACAAATATTTTTATTTGTTCATTTCTGCAGTGATACATCAGCTGAATGATGTGTGCTGAGACTTAAAATGATAGCTATGCAATTAGGAGTTTCGTGCTATATATATCAAACATTCCAGAAAAAGATGGTAGTAATTCACTGATTATGCTTTAACAAACTTGAAGATACTCAATGTTCTGTTCTAGCCTTTTTATAGAAGACAATTTGCAATACATATGTAAAGAAATTTTATTAAGTAGTACAAAAATGGATCCTGAAAACAGAATATTTTTATTATATAAGTTAAGCTTCAAAATACAAACATCAAAACAGACTACAACTTTTAAAATAATATTTAAAGTAAACTTTGACTTTTTCCCAAGATTTGCGAATCAATGAATTTTTCTATTTGCATTTATGTTGTAATATCTACCTGTAGACAATCTCAAAAGACTTCAACTTTACTCAGTGAAATCACTGAAGGGGAGCCACCTGTGGTGTGTAACAATATAAGCTTTTTTCTTGAGGAACGATGGGGAAATGGGTACTCATTTCTGAATTACAAAGTAGGTATTGAAGTAAGTAGAGACTAATATGTAGTTTGTAGGAAATTTGCACACAAGAAAATTACTTATTTTTCTAAATTTGAATATTGTGTTGAGTGCATATGTAAACACGACATAAGCAGCACAGACAGGTGTGCAAATAAAAACTCTACTTTGAACAAAGCATGAGATTTTTCATTTCTGAAATATTTATTGTATGACTATGATCAGTCTCTTGAAAGTAAAACCCTTTTGCAACTTATCTAATTTTTGTTTTAGGGAATATTTGTTCATTTTAATGTTTTAGAGGGTTACGGTTTTTATTTGGATTAAACTATGAAGTAAAATAGATAAACATAAATTTGAATTATTTGAATTTGTAGATCAATAAATTTAAAATGTGTAAGATTATAGGTATGATTCTGTCAGATTTCTGATTTTCAAAGGAGAGTAGATTGCAAAAACATTAATTCTAATTAGGGAGATAAACTATGAATTAATTTTATGAAAAATAAAAATCAAACTGGTAGTAGCAAATTAAGTAACCTCCCCAGAGCACACCTACAAAAGCGGAGATATATACCTCTGTATCTATCTATCTATCTATCTATCTATCTATCTATCTATCTATCTATCTAATCTATCAATCAATCAATCAGTCTATCTGGATGCTCAGTGAGGTGAGTCTAATGTTGTCACAATCTTCTTGGAACTGAACCTAATCGAGGAGGGAACATCCCAACTCTTTAGCCATAATCTAATGATTACAAGTGAATTACCTGTTCTAGCTAAAACTCAAGGGGAGATAATTACACGAGGGCATGCCACCAAAGGCAGGGGTCAGAGTAGACCATTTTAGAGACTCTGCCTCAGTGGCCTGGTGAACACAATTCATTTGCTTTCAGACTCAAAAGTGCTGATTTCCATGTTTATTGTGGCACTATTCACAATAGCAAAGACTTGGAATCAACCCAAATATCCGTCAGTGACAGACTGGATTAAGAAAATGTGGCACATATACACCATGGAATACTATGCAGCCATAAAAAAGGATGAGTTTGTGTCCTTTGTAGGGACATGGATGCAGCTGGAAACCATCATTCTCAGCAAACTATCACAAGAACAGAAAACCAAACACCGCATGTTCTCACTCATAGGTGGGAACTGAACAATGAGATCACTTGGACTCGGGAAGGGGAACATCACACACCGGGGCCTATTATGGGGAGGGGGGAAAGAGGAGGGATTGCACTGGGAGTTATATCTGATGTAAATGACGAGTTGATGGGTGCTGACGAGTTGATGGGTGCAGCACACCAACATGGCACAAGTATACATATGTAACAAACCTGCACGTTATGCACATGTACCCTAGAACTTAAAGTGTGATAATAATAAAAAATATATAATCTAAAAAAAAAAAAAAAGAAACATGAATAAAAAGTAGGACACCTCCCAGAAAATTTATACTAGTTTTAGACCAATTCAATTCTTTAATTGGATTAAAGCTATCCAGGAATGCTAATGTTTGCAGTGTCTCTTAGGTCTAGTGATCTCTAGAAGCTGATAAAAGAAAAAGTATATTCTATCTGTTTAGTATGAGGTAGATCACATAAGACTAAATATCAAATTGGTTTTGCAAACAACTTTGCAAGTGAAAGATCCAGCATTCATTAAGAAATGACCAGACATATGAGCATATGAGATGCGAAGATATTGATGAAAATCAACAGAACAAATTAGATAATGGAGACAGAACTATAAGAGTTCTAAATTTTAAAATTATAAGGCACAGATTATATATATACACATCTACAGTATAAAATATATAATGTAAAATATACACTGTATGTATTTTATACATATATATTATATGTGTATATGTATTATAAACTTATATATACATACTATCTGTAAAATATAATGCACTGTATTATATACATATATATTGATATATACAAATATATGTATTATATACTAATATACATAAACGATATATATTACATGTTATATTACATACATATATAAATATATACTGTATATATTACATGCATACTTACTGTATGTATACAATGATTTATGCAGTATATTGATATACACTAGATATATATGATAAGTATATATTTGTGTATGAATATTAAAACCTCATATATACTATGATATATATATATTATATACATCCACACACACAAACACATACATATACATATGATTAATTCAAAATATAGAAAAACTACCACTACTACTACTACTACTACTACAATGTTTCCGGATGCACAGTTAAGAAGTAAAATTATAAGCAAAAGCAAATGAATGATTGCCACAAAAGGCACCATACTGCTTATCTTTGCAGAGAAAGAAGAGGGTAGTAATTTAAAACTGGTATGAGGGAAACTTTTGGGAGCTGTCAGTGTTCTAATTCTTGACACACTTGGTGGGACATTGGTGTTTACATTATAAGTGAATTATGGACATCTAAACATTTGTTCTGTGAATTATTATATGTGTATGTTATATTTCATAATGAGAAAGTTTTGAAAGTGAAGAATATGATAATTGCCCTGATTTGATCATTATAATATGTATACATGCATTCACATATCACATTGTACCCTAAAAATATGTGCAAATATTATGTGTCAAGATCATAAATTTAAATATTAAATACATAAAAAATAGTGTTAAAGAAAGAAGACAGGTATAAAAATAAACATTGCTTTTTGGTTTTTAAAATGATTGAGGAGAAGGGATAAAGAGACTTATAAATATCACTTTTGACACTTAAGAATTCTCATATGTGAGAGTTTTGTCATGAAAGGCTATTGAATTTTATCAAATGATTTTCCTGCGTCTATTAAGATAATCATGTACTTTATTCTGTTAATGCAATGTTTTATGTTGATGCATCTGCATATGTTGAGCAATGCTTTTATCCCAGGAATAAACTCTACTTGATCATGGAGTATGATCCTTTTAATGTGCTTTTGAATTTAGTTTGCTAGTGTTTTGTTGAGGATATTATTATTATTATTATTATTATTATTATTATTATTATTATTATACTTTAAGTTCTGATATTTTTATAGGAGTTGATCAGGGATACCGGCCTGTAGTTGATTTCCCTAGTAATATCTTTATTTGGCTTTGACATCAGTGTAATCCCGGTCTCATGAAATGAGTATGGAAGTCTTCTTTCCTTTTCAATTTTTTGAAATAATTTGAAAAGGGTTGGTGTTAATTATCCTTCAAATGTGCAGTAGAATAAATCAGTGAATCCATCTGGTCCTGGGCTTTTCTTTGTTGGGAAGTTTTTGATTACGAGTTCCATAAACTTCTGTTATTGGTCTGTTCACATTTTTTATTTCTTCATGATTCAGTCTTAATACATTATGTGTTTTTAAGAATTTATCCATTTCTTTGACTTTACTAATTTGTTGGCAAATAAATATTCATCATACCCTTTTATAATTCTTTTCATCTCTGTGGCTTTAGTTCCAATGTCCCCTCATTCATTTATAATACTATTTATTTGCATCTTCTCTCTGTTTTTGTTTTTAATAGTTAGCCTAGTTAACAGTTTGTCAATTTTATCTGTAAAATGGGACCATATAAGATCCTGACTATCCAAAGAAATCTTTAGAAAGAACAAAGCTAAAGACACCACACTTTCTGATTTTAAAATATATTACAAAGCTACAGTGATTTAAACTGCATGATACTGGTATTAAAAAAACCTACAATGTAGTTGAAAAAAATAGAGAGCCCAGAAATAAACCCATGAATGTTGTATACAGTTAACTGATCTTTAACAAGTTTGTCAATAATACTGAACAAAGAAAGGATAATCTAGTCAAGTAATGGTGCTGGAAATCCACATGCAAAAAGAATGAAATTGAACCCTTTCTTCACGCCACACACGCACACACACACATACACACACACATACACACACACACACCTAACTCAAAATAGATAAAAGTTTGAAATATAAAACCTGAAAATGTAAAACTCCCAGGGACAACCTGCCATAACATTGGTCTTGACACTAATTTCTTGGATATGCAACCAAAAGCACAAGACACAAGCAGAAACAGACAAGTGAAAGTACATCCATCTAAAAACCTTCTGCACAGCAAAAGAAACGATTGACAGAATGAAAAGGCAACCTATATTTGCAAATCATATATCTGATAAGTGGATAATATGTAATAAGGAGCTCTTAAAACTCAATAACAAAAATATCTTGATTAAGAAACAGATTAAAGACTTTAATAGGCACCCTGCCAAAGAAGATATACAGATGAAAAATCAGCATATAAAAAGATGCTCCACATTATATGTCATTAGGGAAATGCAAATTTATAAAAACAAATAAATACCACCACATAACTATGAGAATGGCCAAGATCAAGAACACAGACAACACATAATATTGGTGAGAATGTGGAGTAACAGAAACTCTTTCATTGTTGTGAAAATGCAAACTCGTACAGCCACTTTTGAAGACAGTTTTGTAGAGTCTTACAAAACTAAATATAATTTTACCTTGTGATGCATCAATCTCTCTCGTGTGCATGTTCAACTTCCAAAGGAGCTGAAAACCTAAGTCCACAAAAAGTCCCGCACACAGATATTTACAGCAGCTTTATTCATAATTTCCAAAACTTGGAAGCAACCAATGTATCCTACAATAAGCAAATAAATACATAGTCTGTGGTACATCCAAACAATTGAATATTATTAAGTACTAAAACAAAATGAGATATCAAGCCATGAGAAGACACAGAGGGAACCGAAATTAATATTACTAGCTGAAAGAAGACAATTTAAAAAGGCTACATACTACATGATTTTAATTATATAACTTCCAAAATCTCAAAATCATGGAGTCAATAAAAATTTTAGTAGTTGCCAGTGTTGGGACAAGGGGAAGATGAATAGGCAGAGCACAAAGAATGTTTAAGCCATTAAAAATACTCTGAATGACATTATAATGGTGTACATATGTCATAATTTCGTCTAAGCCTACAGAATATACAAGACCAATAGTGAAACCACGTAATTGATGGACTCTTGGTAATATCATGTGTCAATGTAGCCTCCTCTATTGTAAAAAACTGTACTACCCTGATGGGGCATATTGATGATTGGGGAGGTTGTGAATGTGTGGTGACAGAAGTTGTATAGGATATCTTTGTCCCTTCTTCTCAATGTTGTTGCGAAATTAAAACTCTGAAAACATTGTCTTTTAAAAAAAATGGGCAAAAACTTGAATAGACATTTTTCCAAAGAAGACATTCAAATGGTGAACAGGCATACAGAAAGATGCAGGGCATCACTAATAATTAGGGAAATGAAAATCAAAATCACAATGAGATATTCTCAGGCATGTTAGAATGACTATTATAAAAGAATCAAAGGATAAAAGTTTTGGTAGGCTTGTGGATAAATTAGAACCCTTCCTCGTACACTGTTGCTGGGAACGTAAAATGGTGCAGCCACTTTGGAAAACGCTATAGAGATTCCTCAAAAAGTTAAAAGTAGAACTACATAGCCAGACGTGGTGGCGGGCGTCTGTAATCCCAGCTACTTGTGAGGCTGAGGCAGGAGAATTGCTTGAACCAGGGAGGTGGAGGTTGCATTGAGCTGAGAGCGTGCCACTGCACTCCAGCCTGGGTGACAGGAGCAAGACTCCATCTTAAAAAAAAAAAAAAAAAAAAAAAAATAGAACTACCATATGATCCAGTAAAATCATTTCTGGGTACATATCTAAAATAATCATAGTTAGAAGATCTAAAAGTTATCTGTACTCCTATGCTTGTTGCAGTGGTGTTTACAGCAGCCAAGGTATGGAAACAACTTTAATGTTCATCAACAGATGAACAGGTTTAAAAAATGTAGTATATACATATATTGGAATATTATTCAGTCTTAAAAAATGAGGAAATTTTGCTACATGTGACATTGTGCATAAACCTGGAGGACATTATGCTAACTGAAATAAACCAGATCCCTTGTGATCAACCCTCATCAACTTCTTCCCCTTCTCGTTTCTGGCAATAGTTGATCTGCTTTCTGAAACTATAGTTTTGCCTTTTCAGGAATTTCAGAAAATGAAATGCCGCATTTTAAGTATTTCATTTCTTTAGGCTTTTAAACTAATTCACATTGTTCCATGTATGAATTTTTTATTCCTTTTTTTTTTTTTTTTCCTTGCTGAGTAATGTACCACTTCATGGACATGCCACCAATTAGTTATCTATTTTTGACATCATTTGCTTTTGGGTTAGTTTCGGGTTCAGGCTATTATGAATAAAGCCATAAGGAACATTTGAGCATTTCAGTATATGCCTTTTGAAGGGCATATATTAACATGTCTTTGTTTTGTTTTGTTTTGTTTTGAGACAGAGTCTCTCTCTTTCACCAGGCTGGAGTGCAGTGGCGCGATCTCGGCTCACTGCAACCTCCGACTCCCTGGTTCAATTGATTCTCCTGCCTCAGCCTCCCAAGTAGCTGGGATAACAGGCATGTGCCACCACGCCCAGCTAATTTTTGTATTTTTGGTAGAGACGGGGTTTCACCATATTGACTAAGATGGTCTCGATCTCCTGACCTTGTAATCTGCCTGCCTCGGTCTCCCAAAGTGCCAGGATTACAGGTGTGAGCCACTGCACCCGACCATATTATCATTTCTATCAGGTAAATTCCTAGGAGTAAAATTTTAGGGTAATATGATAAGTAGATGCTTAACTTAGAAAGAAACTGCCAAGTTCTGTTGAAAGGATCTATTTCACTTTGCATTGTGAAAAGCAACATATGAGATTTCAAATTGCTCCATATCCTGTTTAATACTTAGAATTGTCAGTTGTTTTAATTAGAATCACGTGTGTGTGTGTGTGTGTGTGTGTGTATTATATTTTTGGTTTAATTTCCTTTTACATTATGACAAATAATGTGAGCATCTTGTTACGTGCTTATTTGCCATTCGTTTCTGTTTGGCAACACGTTTAATTAAATATCTTGCCCATTTTTAAATTAGATTGTTTCATTTGCTATTACTTAGTTGTAATTGTGCTTTATATACTATGGATACAAATATTGAATAGAAGTGTTGTGAATAAGTACTTTCAGTCTAAACACCTTGGCTTTTCATTATCTTTCTCCTCTTTTGATTTTAAATTCTTTGAAATTATGGTGATGTTTAACTTACAAATTTTTTATGTTTCATGTTTGTTTGTGTGTATGTGTGCTTGTGTTATGGAAAAGAAATAGTTATCTATCCTAAGATAGAAAACCTTTTTTTTCCTTATATTTTCTTCCACAGTTTACATAGTTTCAAGTTTTAAATTTAGGTACAGACATACCGCAAATTATTTTTGGGAATGATGTGATGTAAAGTTTGTTTGTTTTTTTTCCATGTGGCTATCAAGTTGATGTAACACCATTTTTGAAAACATATTCTATTTCCCTTTTAAGTACCCAGACACATTTATTTAAAATTAATTAATAATATATGAGTAGTTCTATTTCTAGACTCTCTTTTTCCATTTATTTATATATTTATCCTTCTACTAAAATGACATATTGGATATTGCATTTTTATTTTTATTTTTATTTTTAGAGAAGGAGTCTCACTGTGTTGCCCAGGATATACCCATCTCAGCCTCCTGAGCTTCTGGAACTACAATCATGTATAACCAAACATGGGTGATTATTGTACCTTTAAATAATTTTGAAATTAGGCAAAGTAAGTTCTTCAACTTTGTCATTTTTCAAATAATTTTAGTAAATTGTAACTGTTTTGCTTTTTATACGAATTTTAACATCATTAGTTAAAATGAATATCAGTTTTACATTGCATTTTCTCTGTACTTGTGCCAAAAATCAGTTGTTCATATCCATTTGATCCTTGAATATCATGGGTTTTAACTGTACAGGTTCATTTATATATAGATTTTGCTCTGTCTCTGCTACCCTCGAGACACCTAGATCAACCCTTCGTTTTTCTCCTCCTCCTACATGTATTCACCATAGACAATGAGGATGAAGATCTTTATGATGAATGGTGATACACATCCACTTAATGAATAACAAATCCATTTTTTCTTATAATTTTCTTAATAATATTTTCTTTTATCTAGCTTATGTTATTGTAAGAATACAGTATATAATGCATATAACACACAAAATATGTGTTAAGTGACGGTTTATGTTATTGGTAAGGATTATCAGCTTCAGAATATTCTTTTCTACTTTTAGTTTTCTGAGGGATGTTTATGAGAAACTTTGATTTTATTAAACTACTTTTTCTTATAATTTTTTAAAAATTAAAAATTAAATTTAAATTTAAATTTTTGGGGGGGAACATAGCATGCGTGTATATTTATGGGGTACATGAGATGTTTTGACACAGGCATGAAATGTGAAATAAATAATTGCATCATGAAGAATGGAGTATTCATTTCCTCAAGCATTTATTCATTGATTTGCAAACAATCCAATTACACTCTTTAAGTCATTTAAAAATGTACAGTTAGTTATTATTGACTAAAGTCCCACTATTATGTTACCAAATAGTAAGTCTTTGTCATTCTTTCTATATTTTTTGTACCCATTAACCATCACCACCTCCCCCACCATCCTCCATTACCCTTCAGATTCTCTGGTAACCAGAGTGTAACTGGACTGTTTGCAACTCAATAGAGTATCATAAGTTAAATTGTTTTGATTTTTTGTGGATCTAACAAATAAGTGAGAACGTGTGCTGTTTGTCTTTTTGTGCCTGTCTTATTTCACTTAACATAATGGTCTCCAGTTCCATCCATGTTGTTGCAAATGACAGGATCTCTTTCTTTTTTATGGCTAAATAGTAATTCATTGTTTATATGTACCACATTTTCTTTATCCATTCATCCATTGAGGGACACTTAAGTTGTTTCCAAATCTTAGCTATTGTAAACAGTGCTGCAGCAAATATAGAAGTGCAGGCATCTCTTCACTACATGGATTTCATTTCATTGAGTATATACCCAGCAGTGAGGTTGCTGGATCACATGGTAGATCAATTGTTAGCTTTTTGAGGAACTTCCTCAAAACTATTCTCCATAGTGGTTGTACTTATTTACATTCCCACCAACAGTGTAAGAGAGTTTCCTTTTCTCCACATCCTCACCAGCGTTTGTTATTCCCTGTCTTTTGGATATAAGCCATTTTAACTGGGGTGAGATGGTATCTCATCGTAGATTTGATTTACGTTTCTCTGATGATCAATGATATTGAGCAACTATTCATACGCTTCTTTGCCATTTGTATGCCTTCTTTTGGGAAATGTCTATTTAAATCTTTGCCCATGTATTAATGGGATTTTTTCCTACTGTGTTGCTTGAACTCCTTATATTCTGATTATTAATCCATTGTCAGATAGGTAGTTTGCAAATATTTTCTCCTATTTGTGTGTTGTCCATCACTTTGTTGATTTTATCGTTTGCTGTGCAGAGGCTTTTCAACTTGGCGTAATCCCATTTGTCCATTTTGGCTTTGACTTCCTGTGCTTCTAGAGTAGTGCTCAAAAAATGTAAGCCCAGACCAATGTCCTGGAGATTTTTTCCAAAGTATTCTTGTATTAGTTCCAGGATTTGAGGTATTAGATTTAAGTCTTTAATCCATTTTGATTTGGTTTCTGTATATGATGAGAGATACTTGTCTAGTTTAATTCTTTAGCATATTGATATCCAGTTTTTCCAGCACCATTTATTGAAGAGACTGTCTTTTTTAGCCAATGATGGGAAGAGAAAAAGAGATTATCTTTTCCCTAGTGTATGTTCTTAGTCCCTTTCACAAAAATCAGTTTACTGTAAATGTGTGGATTTGATTCTGGTTTGTCTATTCTGTTCCATTGATCTATGTGTCTGTTTTTATGCCAATACCATGTTGTTTCCATTACAGTCCCTCTGTAGTATAATTTGAAGTCAGGTAATGTGATTCCTCCAGTTTGGTCCTTTTTGCTTAGGATAGTTTTGGTTTTTCTGTGTCTTTTATTGTTCTACATAAATTTTATAATTTTTTTTCTATCGCTGTGAAGAATGTCATTTGTATTTTGATAAGGATTGCATTGAATCTGTTGTTTTGGGTAGTATGGACATTTTAACACTATTGATTTTTCCAATCAATGAATATGGATTTATCTATTTTTTGGTGTCCTCTTCAATTCCTTTCATCAGTGTTTTACAGTTTTTAATATAGATACCTTTCAGTTCTTTCATTAATTTTTAGGAATTTAATTTTATGTATGGCTATTGTAAATGGGATTGCCTTTTGGTTTCTTTTTCATATTGTTTGCTTTTTGTATATAGAAATGCCATGGTTTTTTTATGTTGATTTTGAATCTTGCATCTTTACTGAATTTTTTATTAGTTCTGTTTCTTTGTGGAGTCTTTAGGTTTCTCCAAATAAATGATCATATCATCTGCAAACAAGAATAATATAATTTCTTTTAAATTTGGATGTCTTTCATATGTTTCACTTGTTTGATTTCTGTAGCTAGAATATCCAGTGCTATGTTAAATAAGAGTGGTTGGTGGCAGTGGGCATCCTTGTCATGTTCCAGATTTTATAGAAAAGGGTTTCCGCTTTTTCCTATTCAGTATAACAATATTAATAGCTATGGGTCTGTTGTATATGGCTTTTGTTATGTATTGGAATGTTTCTTCTATCTCCAGGTTTTGAGTGTTTTTTTCATGAAGGGATGTTGAATTGTATCAAATGTTTTTTCAGCATTAATTAAAATAATCATACAGTTTGTGTCCTTCATTCTGTTGATATGATGTATCACACTGATTGAATTGCATATATTAAACCATCTCTGCATCTCAGGGATAAGTCCCACTTGGTAAAGATGAGTAATATTTTTAATGTATTGTTGAATTTGTTTTGCTAGGATTTTATTTTTGCAACAATATTCATAAGATATATTGACCTGTAGTGTTTTTTCTTTCCTTTTTAGTTTATAATTTTTTTTCTTTTTTGATGTTTCCTTGTCTGGATTTGCTATCAGGGTAACATGTTTTCCAGGTTACTTGCTCTGTTTCCTTCTCTTTCAGGGATGCAAGTATGCCATGGGTTTGGTCTTTTTGCAGAATCCCATATTGTAATGATGTTGTGTACATTCTCTCTAATTTGTTTTTATTCTGTCTGACTGGGTTGAGTAGAAATACCAGTTTTAAAACTCTGAAATTCTTCCCTCAGCTTGGTGTATTTTATAATTTCATAATCACACTTATGGTTATATTATGAAATTTTCATAGTATATGTTTTAGCTCTAGAAGATCGCTTTTTGTTTTGTTTTGTTTTGTTTTTTTCTTAAAATGGCTATTTTGTCTTTTAAGTGTTGAATGATTTTACTGGATTCTTTGGATTGGGTTTCACATTTTTCCTGAATCTTGATGATCTTCATTGCCATACAGATTCTGAATTCTATGTCTTCCATTTAAGACATTTCAGTGTGATTAAGAACCATTGCTAGGGAGCCAGTGTGGTTCTTCAGAGATAAGAAGATACTCTCGCTTTTAGAGTTGCTAGAGTTCGTTTGCTGGTTCTTTCTCATCTGTGTGGCCTAATGTTCCTTTAGCTGTGTTATAATTTGAGTCTTGTCATTTGACTTCATTTCTGGATGTTTTCAGAGGGCCAAGTCTTTGTGCAGTATATGTATTTTTTGTGGCTGAATTCTTGCCCTTGGTTTAATAGCGGGTTATATTAGCCATGTATTTTTGATCTAGTTTGGGCTGTGACCCATCAGATTGTGCTTAATAATGGCAAGCAGATAAGTTACTACTCAGCGCCACCGCCCCCCCCCCCCCCCCGCTACCCCCTTCCCCGGCTCCTCTATTTCCTCATGATTTCAGCCATGCCCTTTCTCAGTTCTAGACTATGGGCTCCTTTCCCACTGAAGTACTGGCCACAGATCTTGGCTTGGCCCTCCAAGCCTGTATATTACAGCTCTTGGGCAAGCTCAGGCTATTTCTTCCCTCCACAATTTTGGGGCAGTGGGGTGGGAAATTTGGCAGTGGCAATGGCAAAGAGTCTGTCACTTGTCTCGTGAGCTCTATCCCACAGAGGTGGGGAAGCCGTGCTGTGGCCAAATTCCAGGGATCCTGACTGGTGAAGAGCAGGAGGTTGGGGCTCAGAAGGAAGTGAGACTGACCTTCTCTTTGCATGGCAGTTGTAGATGTGAGTAAAGCAATCAGGGTCTTTGTTCACTCCCCAGTCCAAGGGAAGCAAGAACAGGTACTGCTGCAGTGGCAATGGCATAGAGCTTGTCAGTTGTATTTGGGAATTCCACCCCAGATAAATAGAGCCACTGCTGACTGAAGTGATTAGGTGATTATATGGCAGCTGCACTGGGGGCGCAGGTAAGAAGGCCCTGCCCATTGAAGGGTAGCAGGAGCAGAGGCCTGTGTGGAAAACTGCCTGGCCACTTTTCCACAGCTGTGGCATGCTGGCGGACTACGATGGCTCTTGGGCTCGTAATTCTCACCCTAGCCTGAGGGGTGGAGGTCATGGCAGCGGCAATTGAGGCAGTCCTGTAGGTTACCACTGGGAACTGTATCCCAGAAAAATTGGAGAGCTGTGACCTGCTGGAGTCCTCAGGCAGGATAGGGTGGTTGTGTTTGGGTCTCAGGTCAGTGGGCTTTGCCTGGCAAGGTGTAGTGGTGGTAGGGCCTGCAGTCTATCCACTCCTTAGCACTGTGGATACATCTCCTATACTGGAGGCATGCAAGGTAGCCTGGCCTCCCTTGGTGGTGGTGCTATGGCCGCTGATGATGGGGTGCTCAGCAATCCAGGGCCCTTGGGGCTTCCTGGGGCATGGGCCGTAGGTTTATCCCAATTCCATGCAGCTCTCTATGCCATTCTGGAAGTCCCAGGGGCAGAGGGGCAGGCAGGGTGGAAGTCAGGGGGGACTCTCAAGTGCCCAGTATTGCAAAAGTCCACAGCAGAAATGTGGGTCCCCAGGAGCTCTCACTCACTGATCATTTCCCCACGATGGGGAGCCTCCTTTCCCTCTGTGCCAGTGCTAGGTGGGTGACTGTCCTGCCTCACTCCTATCTGCTCTCCATAGGTCACCATTGCTTCCTTGATGAATGCCAACGTGACTTCCTGGACAATTCACATGAAGAGGTAGTTTGTACTTACCACTCTATCTCCTCTGCACGAGTGTGGCACACACCGGCTGCTTCTTGTCAACTACCTTGGCCCCAAAACACTACCTAAAAAAATACAATTGTCCTTTTATTGTATTTTAACTTTTACTTTAGAATCAAGGAATACATGTGCAGATTTGTTACAAAAGAATATTGCATGATGCTGAGGTTTGGAGTATGACTGAATCCATCACCAAGGTAGTGAGCATGGTACCCAATAGGTAGTTTTCCAACCTTTACCCCACCTTGCCTCCCCACTCTTGTTTTTCCTATTGTAGTGTCTATTGTTCCCATCTTTATGTTCACATATACCCAATGTTTAGCTTCCACACTGCTAGTGAGAACATGCAATATTTGGTCTTCTGTTTCTTTGCTAATTTGCTTAGGATAATGGCCGTCAGCTACATCTACGCAGCTGCAAAGGACATGTTTTCATTCTTTTCTATGGCTGTTTAGTATTCCACAGTGTATATGTACCATACTTTCTTTATCGCATCTATCACTGATGGCACATGGGCTGATTACATGTATTTGCTACTGTGAAGAGTGCTGTGATGAACATGTTGGTGCATGTGTCTTTTCGGTAGAACAGTTTATTTTCCTTCGCATATATATGACAAAAAAAAATGGAATTGCTATGTTGAATGGCAGTTAAACTCTTAGTTCTTTGAAAAATTGGGAAGTTTCTCTCCACAATGACCGAACTAATTTATATTCCCAACAACAGTTTATGAAATTCTTGCTCGTAAGAAGTTTGTGCTCATTTGAGAGAGGCAGCTTTAAATAATTAGGTAAAGCATGTTATACAATGATACAATGAATTAATATTGTGTGCCAAAAGAAAGAAATATCACATTATCTTTCTTTTCTTTTCTTTTTTTTTTTTTTTTTGAGGCGGAGTCTTGCTCTGTCTCCCGGACTGGAGTGCAGTGGCCGGATCTCAGCTCACTGCAAGCTCCGCCTCCCGGGTTTATGCCATTCTCCTGCCTCAGCCTCCCGAGTAGCTGGGACTACAGGCGCCCGCCACCTCGCCCAGCTAGTTTTTGTATTTTTAGTAGAGACGGGGTTTCACCGTGTTAGCCAGGATGGTCTCAATCTCCTGACCTCGTGATCCGCCCGTCTTGGCCTCCCAAAGTGCTGGGATTACAGGCTTGAGACACCGCGCCCGGCCCACATTATCTTTCAAAGGAAAATTCTGTAGACAACTCATATTTCTATGGACTTCCTTTTCCTTTTGTT
>NC_045445.1:65305660-65332837 GCF_002776525.5 Piliocolobus tephrosceles | reverse complement strand
AGCTGGGATTATAGGCGCCCGCCACCACACCCGGCTAATTTTTTGTATTTTTAGTAGAGACAGGGTTTCACCGTGTTAGCCAGGATGGTCTCGATCTCCTGACCTTGTGATCCACCCGCCTCGGCCTCCCAGAGTGCTGGGATTTCAGGCTTGAGCCACGCGCCCGGCCTGCATTGTCCTTGATGAATTAAATAACCAAGGCCATTGATTCTACCAAATCTCTTTCAGGAACCAAAAAATAAACCTGTGTACCATTCCATGCCACTAGTGTTAAACAAGAATTTAGATCTCATTCCCAATCTTAATTGGGCACTGTATTTTACTGAAATTTACAGTAGTAAGTTCTACTTTTTAATTTTGAAAATATTTAGTTCATTCCTTTAAACAAAAAAAAGTTACTTAATTTCCTGACATTTATATTAAAGTACTCAACCTGTTTGTTTCTGAGATCTATTGGGCTGTATTAGTGATTGTTTTTTATAAATTTCAATGAAAATTTTTTGTTGCTGGCTTTGTGCCTGCTTGTTTCTTCTCTTGTCGTTGTATATTTTCTAACAATTGTAAAAATATGCATTTCAGATATAAAGAAATCACTCACTGAAGATCCAGACTCTTCATTGGGTAATATTATTCTTTAAATGTGTAGCTGCTTATAATGGTAACACAACCAAAAAATTTTTGTTGTATGCAATTGTAGGTGGTCAGGTACTATGTGTGTGTGTGTGTGTGTGTGTACTGTTTAATAGTCATACTGGGCTGAAGCTTGTTGTATGAGTGCGTACACATTTACCTACATGCTTGTGAGTATGTACAAAGTACGGGATGTTAAATTGTGACACTTTGATAATTAAGGGCTTCTTGAAGCTTATTTTTTAACAGGTACCTTTAAAACTGGATTGACATGTACATTTTCAGGATATATATCACTACTGCTAGATCATCACATACACTTTCAAGATATACATCACTGCTGCTATAAAGCCTTATTTTAATTTAACTCTATGTTGTTGTGAAGATTCTGTGCCTCTATCAAGCAGTGGAGCTTTGGATTTTTGAAATATTTTCTGTATTTCTTCATTGCTGCTTTGTCTTCTATCATTCGCTGTCTTCTGCTTTGATGCAACAATGTTTTTTTTTATTCAACTATTTTATTATTATACTTTAAGTTCTGGTATACATGTGCAGAACATGCAGGTTTGTTACATAGGTATACATGTGCCATGGTAGTTTGCTGCACCCATCAACCCGTCATTTACATTATGTATTTCTCCTAATGCTATCCCCCTCCCCTAGCCCCCCACCCCACAACAAGCCCTGGTGTGTGATGTTCCCCTCCCTGTGTCCACGTGTTCTCATTGGTTGTAACAATGTTAATAAAAGGTATTAACAAACTCAATTTCTATGTAGCTACAATTTTCTTCTGCTTTTTGTTTTTATTATTATTTTAATTATTCACTTTTTCATTATTACTATATTAATTATAGCTGATATACCAGTCCATATTTTTTCCTAATTGATAGATTTGTTTCTAGTCATGCACAGTTTCGATACAATAAAATAATATATTTAAGTTGTATGACCTCTGGAGTTAGTCATATATTTTGATATTATAAATGGTAAAACCATAGATATTTTGGTCCTGTGTCTTTATTCTCAGAGTTGAGATGCTGCTATGTCTTCTACTATTGTGATTGTAGCTTCGAATGCCAGCAACATGGGACTAACTAGGTCTATAATGAGTGGTAAAAGAGAATCTGGGTCATGATCTCATAAGCACTGGGATATAGAAGAAAAAATAAGGCTTTGTAAGTATTTGCTTTTTGATCATACTATCTTACAATTTTATTCTAAGAAATACATGCTGATCCTGTGGATTAAAACTAATAATCTTCCCAAAACTTTATTTCCCTTACTTCAGAACACCAATGCTAAGAATAAAGCATGAAGATATTTTTTAAAAACGTTTCAAACTTTTATAATGAAATAACTTGGGCATAAATAGTGCATGTCATATATTTTTAAAAATGTGTTGACAGAGAAAATATATGAATTCCTTTCACTCCCAGAAAAAGACCAAACTAAACTAATTTATGTATAATATAGAATCGCATATAAGAAAATTAACACTTTATGAAACACATTTAATCTTATTTTAAAAACATGTCATTTTTTTCCTCCAACCAATGCTTTATTCGTGACATTAAGTTTTCACTGGAACCCCAGTGATAAATGTGTAAGAGCACAACTGCTAGAGCAGGTGGATAGGTAGACATGAGCAGGAAAGGGAACCCAGGAGACACGAAGCCCTGGAAATGTTGCTGCACTAGCAATCAGTGCCCCACTAAAAAGATCAGAAAACAAAAACAAAAACAAAAACAATAGTCACATATGTAATTGTGGTTAGGATTATCTGGCCCTAAACTGGAACTTAACCTGGCCCTAGTAGGAAATAACTTCAGTAGGGACTGTCCTGAGTAGCGAGCATGCGCACTTCCACTTGCCTCACCTTAAAAGTAACCTTTTGTTCATTATAATAATTAAAACACCCCCCGGTTGAGATTTAACATGCTAATAAGACATATGACATATGCACTTAGCATGTATGGTTACAGCACATGCAGACCCAGGGGGCCACCCAAAACATGCATGCTAGCAACACCCCTTCATGCCACTTTTATGAATAATTATGTAAGATTCCTATAAAGAAAGTTCCCCAGTGTCAGTTGACACTCATTCTCAAGGGGCCTGCTCTGACTTAGCTTTCAGAGTTTATCGTCCCTTTAAATAAGTTTGCTGCTGCTTATCTATCACTGCATGTCTCTTGACTTAATTATTACTTCCAAGAAGACAAGAATCTGTGAATCTGCCTTTGATTTGGAAGCCCCCACTTCCAGTTATCCTGCCTTTCTGGACCAAACCAATGTACATGTTACCTGTATGGATTGATGTCTCACAGTCACCCTAAAAGGTATAAAACCAAGTTGTACTCTGACCACTTTGAGCGCACATGTTCTCAGGATCTCCTGAGGGCAGTGTCACAGGCCATCGCTCACTCGTATTTGGCTCAGAATAAATCTGTTCAAATATTTTCAGAAAGTAACTTTTTACTGAGATACAGGTCGATAATAGTTAAAGCTATTTAAGGAGATATTTGCTTTTTTTATTATTTAAATTCTAATCTCCCATGTAACATGACGTTTTGAAATTAATTGTATTTCTTGGTTAATAGTAGACATATTTTTATGTAGCCACATATAATTGTTATTTATAATGATTTTAAAAATGTGTTTCTGGGCCCGGCGCAGTGGCTCACGCCTGTAATCCCAGGACTTTGGGAGGTCGAGGCAGGCGGATCATGAGGTTAGGAGATTGAGACCAGCCTGACCAACATGGAGAAACTCTGTCTCTACCAAAAATACAAAATTAGCCGGGCGTGGTGGCACATGCCTGTAATCCTAGCTACTCGGGAGGCTGAGGCAGGAGAATCACTTGAACTCTGAAGGCAGAGTTTGCAGTGAGCGGAGATCACACCATTGCACTCCAGCCTAGGCAACAAGAGCGAAACCTCATCTCAAAAGAAAAAAGAAAATATGTTTCTGAAACTGCAAATAAAATGAGCATTTGCTGTTTTCAGAAAAGAGAATCTTCTATTTCTTACCTCATAAACCTTCAATAAATGAGGACACAGCTTTGAAATTCTCTATTTGAGGTAAAACAAAACTTACGAGAGGCCATTGTTTTGAGCTGAGCTCTTGCACTAGGCACCAGCATTCCAGACCAAACCAAAGTGGAGTCACTCATGCTAAGTGCAAACTAGTCAAAATGAAACTTTAAGGAAGCAGATGTGTTATCAGGGATGGGTATCCAAGTTACCAGTGGTGAATCTGTATGGGTATGCAGCAACTTCAATTCTTGCCTCCTCAGAAGAAAGATTTTGACTGAGGGGCATATGGCAGAAAAAAAAAAAAAAGAGACTGAAGGAAGTTTTAGAGCAGGAGTGAATGTTTATAAATAAGGTTTAGAACAAGAATTAAAAGAAAAAGTATTATTGGAAGAGGGCCAAGTGGGCATCTTGGAGGACAAGTTCTCCATTTCATTTTGGACTTAGGGTTTTATATGCTGGCCTACTTCCAGCATCTTGTATCTCTTTTCCCTTCATTCTTCCCTTGAAGTGAGCTACCTGCATGCGTAGTGGCCTGCTAGCACTTGGGAGGTGAGTATGTGCAGTGTGCTTACTGGACTTGTACACATGCTCTCCCAAGGCATTCTTCCCTTTGCTGGTGGAATACCCCTAAAACATCATATACCATTAAACTCTGCCATTTTGTCTCTTAACGCGCATGTCTGAGCCCACTCGCTCACCTCCTGAGATCTTATCCGGAAGCTGCTGATCACCAGTTGCAGTTTTCTTTTTTTTTTTTTTTTAATCTATAGGGAGACTGCCTTTCCCTGGAACTGGCTATGACAAATTATTATTTCAGAGAGACAATAACAACCACCTGACCATCGCCTTATTGTCTACCGACATTTCTGGTTGTGGATAGGCCCTTTCCTGCCCTGCTCATGCTTTACCAGCTACCTACTGTAACAGATGGATATCCAAAGTGACCTTTTTTTTTTTCTTGAAGAAAAGAGATTCCAGTTTACCTCATTCAATAATAAGAAAATTCCCACTGCTTTATTCATTACAAAAAAGTAACCTGATGTTAACGAATTAGATTTTTTTTTCTTTGTTCTATTTCCTTGCTCCCAATTTAAATAATCCAGTGTTCTGCTATTGTCCATTGAGAGCTCTCGTTCTATTTTGTAGAATAAAGGCTGCCTTCATTCGTGAATCACAAACAAAAGCCAATTAGATCTACAGCTAAATTTGTTGTAATTTTATTTTTTGACTTTGGTACAACTATCTCTTCCCTATCTGCCCTTCCGGTTTATCCTAGAAAAATATAGTTTGTATTCCCTAGACAATATGAATACAGCAAAACTAAAGCCATTTAAAATCCCTTTACAATTTCAAGGGCTTCTTTACACTTAACGTCAAATAAAGACAAACAGGTACTTAGATAGGAAGACACTTCAGTTAAAAAGAAAGACTATTCCAATGGGAGACTGCTCCAGATCTCAAAAACTCTGTGAACATTTCAAAATCAAGCAGAAAATTGATTTTCCTTAATAGGGTAAAAAGGAGACAAGCAGAGATAAGCATGATCATTAGAGGGGAAGTTGGACAAACAAGGGAAAAATAACCAATGAGTTCTCACAAAAACTGTTCTGCTATGATCAGGAAAACCAGGCAAAGAGGTTACATTCGACTGTGTCTGCTTTTGTGCTTGTTCAGGCTTGCAAGTAAGCAGAGTTCAGGGTCCTAAAGATAAAAGAGAAACCTCATCAAAAGTTGGTGAGAAAGCACAGGGTAAAAAGCAGGCCATTGTAAATACTTGGTCACTTTGAAGGAAATGGTCAATTAAATTACATTTACCAGTCTACAATTTGTACACCACAGTCCTTAAGAAAAGTGGTCTTGAAACATCAGAAACTCAGCTTAGATTTACTGATGTATTGTTGATTGACCAATGCAATTGACTTAAATAATAATATGTAATTAATGTTTTACATTACTTTTCATCATCTATACACACACACACACACACACACACAGAGTATGATAAAATGCAAAGTAAAATATATTTGCTGTTAGAAATTATGATGACATTTAACAAAGGTGTGACCATATTCGGTTAACTCCTCTGGCCTCACTTTCTTTATTACAAATCATTAAAATCTATTTTATGTGAGGAACAAATTAACTAAAATGCCATATATAAAAATACTGAGCACAATGCCAGGCACATATTAAAATACCAATAAATATTCATTGAATAGATGACTACTTGCTGATGAGAGGTATACTACAGGAATGAAATTGGACTAGTTGTCTCCCTTAGCCTTTTTTCTTTTTTTCCAGAGCAGGTGTGGAAGTTTATTAAAAAGCTTTAGAGCAGGAAAAAAAGGAAAGTGTACTTGGAAGAGATCCAAGTGGGCAACTTGAAGAACAGTGTCTCCTTTAGCTTCTTAATGTTCAGAGGTGACTGTATTGTATGAGATTATCTCAAAAATTCTTACTTTCTAAATAAATAAATAATTGTTAAGAAACTATTTTTCTATGTGTTGTCACTTACATTCATTAAACTGTAATTGCTTTAAAATTTACTTTTATTTAAGTATAGAACAAAACAGCTTCTGGAAGATATTGAACTAAAGAATCCCAATATAGAGTGTTATCACATAAACAACCTAATATTCTCGATAACTACCTTTCGAAGTTGAAATGTTAGTACTTGGCACTTATTTTCTTTTGTAAGCAAATGGCATATTAACTGCAGACATATGTCTCATTTACAAACCTTGATTTTTAATCATGAGGTCTCAAAAAATCCTATTTGACAGAGATTTTTGACATTTCAATATCAGAAATTCATGATTTTTCTCTGTGATTTCAGTCATAAGAAAACTCTTAAGTAAGCTAGTAACAATGCTATAAAGGCATTAATTAAATAATTATTGCAAAACAATAGTACTTGTAAAATAGGTTATAAATTTAATATTTCTTTAACTTACACCATAAACTTTATACCATTTGGTATAATAAATTTTAATAATCATGATAAAACCAACATTCATATAACACCTACTAAACCTTCATTTAAGAAGTTAATTATCAGCAGGAAAAAAAGATAAGTTTTCCTTTAAAGTATTTTGCATATTTGATTAAATCAACTGAATTGTGGAATAGTAATTGAACATGAGACTGTCTGAAAAGGCATTAATGAAAGGAAAAAGGTATCTGCACCTGAAGTCCAAAAACTAAAGAAAAATAATTTTTCAATACCCTAAGACATAAAATAACTAACAGAGCCTCTGCTTTTTTTAAGGAGGATAAAATTGGTAAACTTTGAGCAACACTGATGGAGAAGAAATAAATGTATATACTTCACTACACATCCAGCAGACACACACACACACAAAATATTAAAAGGATACTATCAACTCATTTGTTCACACATTTATGTGAAGAAACTTAAAAATGTAGTTGAAGTTGTCAAACATGTAATTAGATTCAGAAAATACGATTATGTACAGAGTTTATTCGAGCACAAAGCTTGAGGAAATGCACATTAAAACCGTAATAAGATACAACCTCATACCACCACTCAGATGGCTATAATTAAAATGTCCAAAAACAACAAATGTTGGCAAGGGTTTAGATAAAAGGGAATGCTTATACACTGTTGGTAAATTCGTATAACCTTAATGGAAAACAGTATGGAGTTTTCTCAAAATAAAAATAGAACTACCATTTGATTCAGCAATCCCAGTTCTGGAGTTACACCCAAAGAGAAATAAATCATGATATCAAAAGACACTCACACTCTTAGGTTTACTGCAGCACTATTCACAATAGCAAAGATATAAAATCAACCGAAGTGCCCATCAGTGAAAGATCGGAAAAAGAAAATGTGTTGTACATGTATACCATGGAATACTACTCAGCCATTAAAAAAAAAAGAAATCGTGTCTTTTGCAGCAACATGGATGGAACTGGAGACCATTATCCTAAGTGAAAAAAAAAAAAAAAAAAGAGAAAGAAAATTAAACATAGTATGTTCTCACTTATAAGTGGCAGTCAAACGGTTTGTATACAAGGACATATGGAATAGAAAAATGGACATTGGAGTCTACAAAAGATGGGAGTATGAGAGATGGGTGAGGGTTGAAAAATTATCTGTAGCATACAGTGTTCACTATTCCAATGATGGGTACACTAAAAGCTTCACTACTATGCAATATATACATGTAAGAAATCTGCACTGGTGCCATATATATATATACACACACACACACACACACACATATATATATATGGTCAGTGAGGAGGTTGAGGTTTTACACATATAGGCAACATATAAGAATTTAACAGGGTTGCAACAATATCCATAGGAGTCCAATACATATGTAACAGAAAGTTGAGTGATTACAGTTTGCTGCATTCTAAGGAAGATTGCTTTAACATTCTATAAAGAGGGATAATAGACTTGAAGTGGATCTATCTAGCTCTGGCTTTTTCTAATCACCTACAGTACAAGAATAAAGAGAGGAATTAATGTATAATCAGAGAAGCAGAAATTGCAACTGCATGTTACTTGACTCAGGCCACTAAGTTACATTGCTATCAAAGCTCAGATAATTTAAAGTTCTAACAGCATTCAGTTTGAATTATTTAATTTCCCAAAGTCTACACCTAGGAAGAGAAAACTTCCAGTAGCTAATACAAGAAAAAAATGAATGTGAAGGGTCATATGGCCATGAAAGAAATGGAATCTACTATAAAAACATTTCAATAAACAAAACAGACTAGAGTAAACTCACCAGAGAATTCTCCCAAATATTAAAAAAAAGCCAATCTTAAATAAATTCTTCCAAAAAAATGAGGGTAAACTTATCAGCTTTTTTTTTTTTTTTTTCTTTTGAGACTGAGTCTGGCTCTGTCACCCAGGCTGGAGTACAGTGGCTGGATCTCAGCTCACTGCAAGCTCCGCCTCCCGGGTTTACGCCATTCTCCTGCCTCAGCCTCCAGAGTAGCTGGGACTACAGGCGCCCGCCACTTCGCCCGGCTAGTTTTTTGTATTTTTCAGTAGAGACGGGGTTTCACCGTGTTAGCCAGGATGGACTCGATCTCCTGACCTAGTGATCCGCCCGTCTCGGCCTCCCAAAGTGCTGGGATTACAGGCTTGAGCCACCGCGCCCGGCCTTATCAGCTTTTTTTATAAAGTCAGAATAAGTTTGATAACAAAACTCAACTAGAATATAGCAAAGTAGGAAAATCAGTTTTTTTATTCAAATAGTTGCCAAAATTCTAAATAAAATTTAGCTCCTCTAATACCTGTATAAACTTGTTATACATAAATTGGGTCATGCATCATGATGAATAGAATTTTTTTTGGCAGAAATAATAAAGTTGTCCAACATTTAAAAAAAAAAAGGATGCTGTATTACATCATCAACATCCACAACAGAAAAAACAAATACTTATCTCAATAGATGCAAAAACAATAGATAAAAGGAAACACTCATTTATGATATATGACTTTAAGGGAACAAAAAATGGAAGAAAGCTTTCTTAACCCAGTAAAGCACTACTACAAACAAAATAGTAGGTAACATGTCGAAGACATATTGAAAGATTATCTCTTGAGATCCAAAAAAGAACAAACTTGTCCACTATATCATTCATAGTAAAACAAGGTGAAAACATAAGCAAAATGAATAAAAATACAATAGAACAAAGACTTTTAAATGGTTGTATTAGAAGATTATGTACTTCTGTGCATAGATAATTCATGAGCTTCTATAGGAAAATTATTTGCATTCACAGGTAAATTTAGCCAGCTTGCTCTATAGAAGTCAATATAAATAAATTGTTTTTTAGTATACGAGTAACAATTAAATAAAGCATAAATTTTAAAAGCATGTAACACCATTTATAATAGCATCATAAAACATCAAATATTTCTGAATAAATTTAAAGAAATATATGCAAGCTTGCTACATTGAAAACTACAAAATAGTTTTGAGATAAATCAAAGAAGACCATGGTAAGAGGCTTATCATCTACAGATTAGAAGTTTCAAAATCTTATTATTTTAATGATGCCAATCAGAGAAGACAACTAAGTTTACAAAAAAATTTACCATAAAGTGAGGAGGGTTAAGAAGACCTAAATGTGATAAAGTATCGATGTTCCAATTCCAGTTTTAAAATATTGATTTTAAATATACAGTAAAAATTATGTATTTATTTTTTAATCCTTAGAGGAACCACTGAAAATTATATAAAGCGATATAGTCAAAATTATATTAGATCAGATAAATTATAGTGGAATATAACACATGTTTAAATAACTCCCAAAAACAGAGTACAAGGAAATATTGCAACAAAAATCACAAGAAACAAGTAGAAAACAAATAATAAAATGGTATACCTAAATCTGAACATATCAATTATTACATTACTGTAAATGTTTACACACAGGAATTTAAAGTCAGAGATTCTTAGAACAGATTTTTTAAATGACCTAACTAATTTTGGCAGTATAAGTAATGACTACCTAAAGAGATTAAGTTTTAATCCCTGGAACCTCTAAATGTTACTTTTTAAGAGAAAGGTCCTTTGCAGATGTAATTAGGTTAAGAATCTTGAAGTAGGAGAGATTCTCCTGGTTTATCAGTATGGCCTTTAATTCAATCACAACTTTCCTTATAAGAGAGATGCAGAGAGAGATTAAACCACCACACACACAGAATATGTGAAAGCAATGTGAAGGCAGAAATTGGAGCAGTGCAGCCACAAGCAAAGGAATGCAAGCGGCCACTAGAAGTAGACACGACAGGAAATATTCTCCTCTAGTGCCTCCAGAGTGTGATTCTGCCCACACCCTGATTTTTGCCCAGTGATACTGATGTTGAACATGAAGCCACCGGAACTGTTAGAGAGAATACATTTCTGGTTTTTTTTTTTGTTTTTTTTTTTTGAGACGGAGTCTCGCTCTGTCGCCCAGGCTGGAGTGCAGTGGCACGATCTGGGCTCACTGCAAGCTCCGCCTCCCGGGTTCATGCCATTCTCCTGCCTCAGCCTCCCGAGCAGCTGGGACTACAGGCGCCCACCACCACGTCCGGCTAGTTTTTTGTATTTTTTAGTAGAGACGGGGTTTCACCGTGTTAGCCAGGATGGTCTCGATCTCCTGACCTCGTGATCCACCCGTCTCGGCCTCCCAAAGTGCTGGGATTACAGGCTTGAGCCACCGCGCCCGGCCACATTTCTGTTGTTTTAAGCACCATGTCCGTGGTAATTTATTAGGACATTCTGTTTTGTCAGACCTATAATTTCAAGTGCTACTTTGACATCTTTGAGTTTCACAGGGTCCCAAAGTCCTAGCCATGTGTTCCCCCAACCTGATATGGCTCCCCACACTGTGGGAAAATTTCCCGCCAGGACAGTTTCCTCATCGGCCAAACCAGCTGCACCCCACTCAGTCCTTGACCTAACAGGTCTCAGTTATTCGACAAACGGCAATATTATTTAAAGAAGCCAATAACATCTTTACACAGGGACCAAGGAGCACCCCGTCCTCCTGTTATTAGAAAGAAGGCATTCTGTAGGCTTGCTCTTTTAGTCTGTTACCCAGTGTCACCCTCCTTGTGACTCTGTATGGTGTGTGGTCTCCTACTTCCACAGGGCTGTAAATAGATGTAACTAATAAACAAGTGTTTATCTCGTCTGTCTAGTGTCAGGGGTCTGTGTTCAACAATCTTGTACTGTCAGGGAATGGGATCCCTCTTTCACCAATGGGGTGAAGAGTAGGTGAACAGAACAATTTATTTCACAAACCAAATGGCTCAATCAGGACCAAGAACATGTGGACAGATTTAATTAGCTGCTCTTTTGCTAATGAATAAGTTCCTGATACCATGAAGGGTGCCTGGGATGGAACTGCCAGCTTGCACTTTAGATTTGCATTGTGTTCTATGGTTTCTCTCAAGTACTGGCACCTCCTTCCACCTAAAGTGTCATTCTCACTACCGAGGAGATAGCTATTGTTAATTAATTGTATGCTGGCATGAAATGGCAACAAGTGGGGCCTGCATCTGGCAGATGGTCTCTGGGACTTCCACCACTCATTCTAAGGCAGAGGGACTACCAACAAGGTTGTATAATGGATAATGGCAAGCTGATATGCCATTAATAGTAGGGACCACAAGAACACAACATCTGGAACTGGCTGTCCCTTTGGTGGACTATCAAGCCAAGGCCCTGAAGGATAAAGATTCCAGTGTACTACACGTAGGCTGTTGATGAGAGATTATTTGGAGTGATCACCTGGCCATCCATTAGTAGAGAAAGTACCTCCCCAAAACATGCACATAGCCTGGTGTTTACCTCCTAAGTGCTTGAGAAAGGCAAAATCCTGGCTACCAATGAGAAAGGAATTAAGAACCATTTTCTGATTCCCTTGTAAGAGTGACTGTTGTTCAGGCAAAGGTTGGGTCCTTTCCCCTCTCCTGTGTTGTTGTTGCTTTTCTTGATGCTTTCATGAGTGCACTCCTGAACTCCAAAGAAATCAAATTCCACATTCATAATATCGTGTTTTCCAACACTGATCAGAAAAGACGTGTAGAGGAGAATTTGGTATTCTCTGCTCTCCAATGTAAAACTCCTGGTCGGTACACCTGGGCTTTGCTCAATGCTGCTGCAAAACAGCAAACGAAATGCTAATCTTGTGATCACAAGGCTTGGTGACCCTCATCTAAGCTATAGACAAAATAGCTTTGTTATCTCTGGACCCAATTGATGAAGAGATTGACTGGGGCATTCTCAGAGAAGGAGAATTTTCTATTGCCCCCTCACGTCTTTTCTTATAACTATCCAGAGAGACGCATGATGAGTGATCAAATGAAGATCTGATTTTTGAATAATCAGATAGAGACAGAAACTATCTGACGGCTAGGTACCCAAAAGATGAAAGACTGTGCAGCAGAAAATGGCAGGAGTCATAATAGAAGATGGTTTTAATCTGTCAGCCTTTGGATTGTGGGCCTATAACTCTTCAACTGCACCAGTCCCCTACTTATGGCTATATTGAAATAAAAGTCCTAATTTTCAAGATCATTGTGGAAAACACCTATGGTATCGTTGTAGCACAGTTAAGGGGTTCATTCAAAACTGACTAAAGTTAGACATTCTTAAACCATATAACCATTGACATGGGAAAGGTCCCTAGCCCTGATGATACTGATTTCAGGCCCTCTAGTGGAAGAAACTTATGACTAGAAGCAGAGGAAACAAAAGAAAACCTCCTGCCCCCAAACATATCTGCGAGAGAAAAGAAAAATAAAGATAAGAAAGAAACCAGAACACAGGGAGAAGAAATCAGCAGAATTAGAATGAAAGGTCGATAGTTTGACCCAACTGGAAATCCAAAACTTGCTAAAATAACTTGTACAGCAAAATAATATAAAGGGGTATTGATCAGCTTTTGTGTGTCTTCACATAGGTGTGAATTAACTTTAAAATTTGCCAAAATGCACCAAATAGAAAACCTTCGTGAACTTAATCAATGTTGGGGCTAAAATTAGTTAGACCCGGAGGCTACATTAATGGCAACACCGTAAGTAATTTTGCTTAGTAGAATGTGACCATTTCCATCCCCTTAATCAGGATGTACCCAATAACGGGCAGGGTCCAAGGATCAAAATAATTGGTCCCACTAAATTTAAGCATGATATTCATACTCTCTATAGTCTTAGAGGATTAACTAAATATAAAATAGAAATTAAATACATATGCTCTACCTTAACAATCAGAACGACTAACTTGACTAAATTTCCCATAGTCGTTGCATCCATTGCCCTAAAATACCCTATGGTGGACACAGATGTTCTGATCGAATGATAAATATATTAGACTTGATTATTTTGCACTTACAAATTGGCTTGAAATAATGAGACCCAATGGACCTCACAGGTAAAATTGTTAATATGACCCAATAGAAGTTAAAACAGAGCCTTCAATAATTGGAATTTATTCTATAAAACTTTAATTAGTGGAGTAGTAATTATCGTTACTGCTCTTTTCATTTAGCAGGCCAATTTTGACTGCTGTTAAACTAACAAAAGAAAGAATGAATGGTGCCTCACAGTAGATTAATTCAAACTTATTGCTCTAATCCAACGAACCCACATATCAACACCCAATATTATTAAAATTACCAAATCTATCCAATCAGCAACTAGTAAATATTTTAAAATTATAAATTTGGCTAATATGTTTGATTCAGTACCCATCTGAAAAGCCTTGTAGCTGCAGTTTGCTTTCCCCTTTAAAGGGATAAAGTACAACTTTACCAGGTTACTCATGGGATACTTCAGAAGCTTTTTCATTGCATCTAATTTTCTCCAGGAACAAAGATATGGCATGACATTAATGATACCCCCTTCTGGAGAAATTTATTTGACACAGTCACTAAGGATATATAAGTCCACCATCTTTATTCATTTTGGGTTCTGGAGGCAACATTTTCCTCACTTAAAATTTTACTTAATCTCACTGATGTTGTTATGTACAAATGGGCCCTCCTTAAACAAATCTTCCTCCAATAAAAGGCTCTATAATCAGTCCAGATTGAAATCAGCAGGTACCAGAGATTATGTCACTGCAGTGGCTTGAGCAATCTTTCTTATGCCTCATGGAGTCTTTGCACCACTTATCATGGCCATCAGTTGCCCATGAGCTTCTGAGACAAGAACCTGCCCTTCTCAGCACTATACACCATTAGAGTGGCAATTGCTGGCCACATAATATTCTGGAAATAGAGGTTCTAATAGACCTTGAGCCTCTGATCCCACCTACCCTGCTACCCATTATTCACTGGGTCATGAAGTAGTGTCCCACAAGCTTGACACTGCTATCAAGGACTGCTTGCTACAATATGGAGGCAAATATGGGCCCTCTGACATATTCTACTTGAAGTTTGGGGTAGCCTCCCCTGTCACCAAGTGCCTTGACAGGTGCTATGGTGCTAGAGGAGCTTATTCCTCCCCAAGACTCCTTGGCTACACAGGGAGCCCCTTAAGATTAACTGAGTAAATAACAAGGGAGGCTATACACTTTACGGATGGCACAGACTATATTAACAGCACCATCATAAGTGATGTTGCTCAGTAGAATGTGGCCATTTCCATCCCCTTAATCAGGATGTTCCCGATAAAGGGCAGGGTCCTAGGATCAACACAATTGGTCAAACTTAAGTCATTCATCTTAGCCCTGGATACCTTGACCAACACATAGATCCACTCAAGCATTTTTACAAACTCTTGGACTATTTCCCAAGATTTACTCCCTTTGTAGAAGATAAGTCTGGGGAACGTCTTGGCTCACAGATGCCCAAAATGTAAACCAAAGGTACAGGTGTCTCTACATATGATAAGGCCATAATAAAATGCCTCATCAGTTCTCTCCTTATCTCATTTGGAGTTGCAGATTTTACTGATAGTGACCAAGACACATGCTTTACTTCTCACAATACACAGTACTTAGCTCTTGAAAAAACATTGAATGGAACTTTAATCTCCTTGATAGGATCCAGAGAACCCATTAAATTGAGAGGCATAATGGGCTCCTAAAGGAATTTTTACTTAAGTTATAAAGAGATAAGTAGATCCTCTGTTTAGTGTCGCCATTTCCACAGTGACCGATTAGTCTAAGTTCAAGCCCTCTGGAACATCCACTCCCTACACCAATGCCATAAAGTTCCCTCATTTGCCTTCATTGACCGTAAAGCTAGGAACACCTCTAAGGTTCATGTTTTTGGTGACCGCTTCACCACATGGCCATTTCCTCCTGGTGAAATGCCTACTTTCCTTCCTAGGGAGGCATTTCTCCTCTTTCTAGTCTAGTTTTAGTCATCACTGACGTTTAAATGGATGCCGACGCATCAAGGATCAATTGTACTGTAAAATACAGAATTTCAAGCCCGGCCTTTACAACTTTGACACTCATAGGGCCCCAAAGGCCTAGCTGTGAGTTTCATTGCTTATGCCAGTTTATGTTCCTCCAACCCAGTGGGAAAGGCTCCCTTCCCAGATAGTTCCTCCATCAGCCAGAACACCTGTACTTCACCTGGCCCTGGACCTAACAGGTCTTATTATACTGTAAGTGCATAAATTATTCAAATCACTAAGTCTTTGGTTATATGGGTATGTTCACATTTTAAAAATTTACAATTTGTCTATTTTTCTGTTTAGATGTTATACTATCATAAAAAATTTAGAGAATGAGTTTAAAAAACTCAAACTGGTGTAACACATACTATTAAGAGAGCAAGAATTATATGTGTAAGCGCTCGTATTCTAATTGAAATTCTAGATGTGAGCTTTAATATTACCAATATGTGTATTTTGCATGTAATCATATCTGTCCGTCTCTGTCTCTCTCGGACACACACACACGCACACCCTCTCCAATATATGTCCAAAACATACTCTGGACCATCATTCTCCAACTTTTGTGTGCATAAGAATCACTGAAAAAGTTTGCTAAATCCAGATTACTGGTCCCAATTCCAAGAGTTTCTGATTCAGCAAGTCTGGGGTGGAGCCCACAAATTGACATTTCTAACACTTTCCCATTTGTTGCTGATGCTGCTCATCTGAAGACCACACTTTGAGAATCACTGAAGTAAATATAATTAAATCAGAAAAACAAAGGAAACTGTTATCTTAAGGTTATAAATGTTTAGATGAGCTAGAAATATCTACTTTAATATTCGACAATTTCCATTTCTAGGACTGGAAACATGAAAAGTGAAGGTGGGTGGTGTGTAAGACAAGTGAGATTTAAAAATTATTAAAGTCATTATAGGTCATTCTGACTGAATAAATTAATCTGAGGGCACAAACACAACATTATGAGAATAATAACAATGTTTTTAAAGCTATTTATGGGATTTTTATAAAATTATATCAGTGATATGTATTGACTGACCTAATTAATTTTCAAATCTTCGCTAAACTGAAGGAAAACACACATTGAAGGAAAAACATCCAAAAGATCAATTGTGATTCAAAATATAATTACATACATGCCTTGTAATAACTCTGACTGTCTGAAAATGAAAATACATTGATGTAATAATTGATAGGACAACACATACATCAGTTCTATGAAATTATTTAGATAAATTTGCAAGAAAGTCTTTTTTAAAACAAATTTCCAGTCCATCTTTGGGTATCATGGTCCCAATTATTTCACCATATACATAGTATTGTAGAGATAGACATTTAAAATACATGAACTATGTGCCAGTCACCTGAGACTTCATGAACAAATCTCATGTAATACTTAAAACTGCTGTGAATTAAGTTGCATGTCCATTTGAAAGAACAGGAAACTGGAGCTAAGTATATTTAATTAACTTATGAAGCATATAAACATGATAGACGGGGTATGCAAGATTTGGATTCACCTCTGTTTGATTTTAAAGCAGAGTTCTATCCAATTTAATCAATTTTTTGAGGATAGCTGGGCTCTAAAAGCTTCATGCTTATCTTTAGGGAGAATCTAGATAAATATAAAAACACAGATGTCTGATAATTAAAAAATGAACAGAGAACTACTTCACTGTATTTTGGAAAAGTAAGTTCCACAGTGCTCCTAGGGTCTGAGGTCCTTCCCATGCCTTAGACAAGTCTCTCTCTTAATAGTTAACAGTTCTCCCACACCCAGTTACCTCTACTGCATTTAACTGCCCTTTGTTCTATAACTCTCAGCGCCAGACGTCACCAATGTTTCTTCTTACCTGAGTTTTCTTTCATCAAACAATACACCACAAACCAGCTCTAGGTCACTACTCTGATCCCATTCACTCTGGCATTGAAACTTGACGGCGTTTTATCATTCCATAGCTTCATAATGATTATAACTACAACTGGCCCGGAGTGGTGGCTCACGCCTGTAATCCCAGCACTTTGGGAGGACGAGGCGGGTGGATCACGAGGTCAGGAGATAGAGACCATCCTGGCTAACACAGTGAAACCCAGTCTCTACTAAAAATACAAAAAAAATTAGCCGGGTGTGGTGGCGGGCGCCTGTAGTCCCAGCTACTTGGGAGGCTGAGGCAAGAGAATGGCGTGAACCCGGGAGGCGGAGCCTGCAGTGAGAGGAGATCTCGCTACTGCACTCCAGCCTGGGCAACAGAGCAGGACTCCATCTCAACAACCAAAACAAAAGAAAACAAAACAAAACAATTTTAAAAAAGTACTATTACTATTGTTAACATTTAGTGAGCCTTCATTTTGTGTCATCCATAAATGCTAAACATTTTGCATTTACTATTTGGTTCAATTTACACAACAATCCTATAGGGTAGGTATTAGGATTTTCCTCATTTTGGAAAAAACATAACTAAGGCACATAAAACAAAGCAACTTGCCCAAGGATGCACAGTGAATATTTTGATGACAATGGTGATGGTGATAATGACAATTATATGAATAACGTTTGTAATTTATTGAGCATTTTCTTTGTGTCCAAAAATGTCCTAAACATTACACATTTCCTCAATGGATTATTTTATCGATTTAAGGTAAAAAGTATTTGCTTTGTTTTGTCTGCTTGTTTTGTTTCCTTGTTCTGATTTGGGGATACATGTGCCAGTTAGTTAAATAGATATATTGCAAGATTGTGATGTATGGGCTTTTATCGAACCTGTTACCAAAATAGTGAATATAGTACCCAATAGGTAGTTTCCAAACTTTGACTCCAACCCTCCTTCCACAGCTTTGGTGTCTCCACTGTCTATTGTTTTTATCTTTATGTCTATACATAAAGATGCTTAGTTCATACATATCCAATGTTTACCTCCCACTCATAAGTGAAAACACGCAGCATTGTTTTTTTCTGTTTTTGTGTTAATTCACTTATGATAATGGCCTCCAGCTGCATCCATGTTGCTCTGATGGATATAATGTTGCTGTTTTTTATGGCTGCAGAGTATTCCATGATGTATATATACCACATTTTCTTTATCCAAACTAACATTGATGGGCACCTAGGTTGATTCCATGCCTTTGCTATTGTGAATACTACTGCAATAAAAATACAAGTGCAGGTGCCTTTTTGGTAGAGTGCTTAGTTTTCCTTTGCTTATATACCAAGTAATGAAATTGCTGGGTCAAATGGTAATTCTATTTTTAGTTTTTTGAGAAACACTCAAACTGCATGTCACAGGGGTTGAACTAATTTACATTCTCACCAACAGTATATAAGCATTCTCTTTTCTCTGCAACTTTGCCAACATATGTTATTTTTTGACTTTTCAATAGTGGCCATTCTGATTAGTGTGAGATGGTATTTCATTGTGGTTTTGATTCTCATTTCTCTCATGATTAGTGATGTTAAGCATTTTAAAAATCTGTTTGCTAGCCACTTGTATATCTTCTTTTGAGGAATGTCTGTTGCTGATCATTACTCACTTTGAATTGGGTTATTTGTTTTTGTTTTTGTTTTTTTCTGCTGATTTAAGTTTCTTATAGATTCTATATTTGTCCCTTGGCAAATGCACAGTTTGCAAATATGTGTATATGCATCCAGTATCAGAACACCAAGACTAATGAAAGAATTACTACTAGAGCTAAGCAAAGAGATATACAACCACACAAAAATAACGAGGGACTTCAACACCCCACTGACAGCCTTGGACAGATCATCAAGGCAGAACACTAATAAAGAAATTCCAGATCTATATGGGCACCTGACAAATTGGGCCTAATAGATATCTACAGAATGCTCTACTCAAGAGCTACAGAATACACATTATCATCTGCAGACAGAACATACTCAAAGACTGGCCACATGGTTGGCCATAAAAGTAGTCTCAATAAATTAAAAAAAATCAAAATTATACCAAGCATCATCTCAGAGTACTGGGAAATAAAATTATAAAGCAATATCAATTGGAACTCTTAAAACAACACAAAAAATGAAAAGAAAACAACACAGAAAATGAAAAGTAGACAACTTGCTCCTGAGTGACTTTTGGGTAAAGAACACAATTAAAGCAAAAAAAAAAAAAAAAAAAAAAAAAGAAAGAAAAAAAAAAACTTGAAAGAAATGAAAACAAAGAGACAACATAAGTCAAACCTCTGGGATGCAGCAAAACCAGTGTTGTAAGAAAAGTATATAGAGCTAAATGCCTACATAAAGAAGACAGAAATTTCTCAAATTAACAACCTAATGCACCAAAACAAACTAGAAAAGCAAGAGCAAATTAAACCCAAAGTTAGCAGAAGAAAAAAATAGTAAAATCAGAGTGGAATAGCATGAAATTGAGACAAAATACAAGGATTAACAAAATACAAAAGTTGTTCCCTCAAAAATGGAAACAAGATTAATAGAACATCAGCTAGATCATAGAATAAAATGGAAGATTTAAATATGCACAATCAAAAACAACAACGGTAACTTTACAACCAACCCAACAAAAATACAACATAGTCTGTGAGACTATTATGAACATCTCGAAGTGCACAAACTAGAAAGTCAGGAGGAAATTGATAAATTCCTGAAAACACACATAAAGAAGGAAGAAATTAAAAATTTGAACAGACCAATAACAACAAATTGAGACAGTAAATAAAAAAAAAAAAAAAAAAAAAAAAACTATCCACCAAATAAAAAAGCCTTGGATCATACATATTCACAGGAAAATTTTTACCAGATGTGTAAAAAATCGTTATCATTTTTCTGACTTAAACCATTCTAAAAAATTGAGGAGAAAGGGGTTTTCTCTGACGAATTTGATGAAGCCAGTATCGTCTTGATTCCAAAATCAGAAAAGAGCACAACAACAACAAAAACAAGCCAATGTTTCTGATATACATAGGTGCAAATATCTTCAACATAATACTAGCAAATGGAGTTAAGCAGCATATCCAAAAGATAATTCACCATGATTATCTGGGCGTTCTTCCTGGGATGCAGGCATTATACAATGTACACAGATCAATAAATGTGATTCACACATTTATTCAACAGAATCAAAAACAAAATATATAAAATTATCTCAGTTGATGCAACGAAATTCAATGAAATCCAACATCCTTTGATGATAAAAACCCTCTACAAACTAGACAATGAAAGGAAACATCTCAAAGTAGTAAGAATCATCTATGACAAACCCCAAACCAACATACTGAACAGGAAAAAGATGGAAGTATTCCCTCTATAACTGTGGACAAGACAAGAGTTTCCACATTCTCTACTATTTAACAAAGTATTGGGAGTTCCAGCCAGAGCAATAAGGCAAGGGGGAGAAAGAAAAGGCATGTAAATAGGAAACCAGGAGGTCAATTTATCTCTCTCTTCACTGATGATATAACTCTATACCTAGAAACACATAAAGATTCCACCTAAGGACTCCTAGACCTGATAACTTCAGTAAAGTTTTATGGTACAAAATCAACATGCAAAACCAGTAGCATTTCTATACACTGATAGCATTTCAGTTAAGAACCAAATCAATAATGTAATTCCATTTACAATAGCCACAATAATTAAAATACCTAGGAGACCAGTTATAATGAAGGAAGTGAAAAATAGCTACAAGGAGAACTGCAAAACAGTGCTGAAAGAAATCATAGAAAGACACAAATGGAAAAATAGTCCACGCTTATGGATTTGAAGAATCAATATTGTTAATATGTTCATACTGTCTAGTTCAATTTGCCACTCTAGGTCTTTTAGGGGAAGTATTTAGGACATTTACATTCAAGATTAATATCGATATATGAGGTTTTGCTCTCGTCATAATGTTGTTACCTAGTTGCATTTTAGTGTCAACTGTGTAGTTGCTTCATAGGGTGCATGGGCTATGTACTTAGATGTGATTTTGTGGCAGCAAGTATTGTTTCTGTGTTAAGAACTCACCTAAGAATCAAGTCAATAGATGAGAATCAGTTTCATTCTCCTACATGTGGCTTGCCAATTATCCCAGCACCATTTGTTGAATAAGGTATCGTTTCCCCAACTTTATGTTTTTGTTTGCTTTGTTGAAGATTAGTTGGTTGTAAGTATTTAGGTTTATTTCTGGATTCTCTATTCTGTTTCATAGGTCTATGTGTCTATTTTCATATCAGTACCATGCTGTTTTGGTGACTATAGCATTATAGTATAGTTTGAAGTCAGGTAACATGTTGCCTCCAGATTTGTTCTTTTTGCTTAGTCTTGCTTTGGCTATGCAGGCTCTTGTGGGCTCGTTTTTAGTTCCATATGAATTTTAGGATTGTTTTTGTGAGTTCTGTGAAGAATGATGATGGTATTTTGATGGGAAATGGACTGAATGTGTAGATTGCTTTTGGCAATATGGTTATTTTCACAATATTGATTCTACGCATCCATGAGCATGGGATGTATTTCCATTCATTTGTGTCATCTGCGATTTCACTCAGCAGTGTATTTTTCCTTGTAGAGGTTTTCACCTCCCTGGTTAGGTATACTCCCAAGTTTTTTTTTTTTGCAGTTATTGCAAAAGGGGTTGAGTTCTTGATTTGATTCTCAGCTTGGTTGCTGTTGGTATATAGCAGAACTACTAATTTGTGTAAATTTTGTGTCCTGAAAGTTTGCTGAATTCATTTATCAGTTCTAGGACCTTTTTGGATGAGTCTTTAGGGTTTTCTAGGTTTTTTGATCACATCATCAGCAAACAACGACAGTTTGACCTCCTCTTTACTTTGGATGCCTTTATTTATTTCTCTTCTCTGATTGCTCTTGCTAGGACTTCCACTATTATGATAAGTAGAAGTCGTGAGAGTGGGCATCCTTGTCTTGTTTCAGTTCTCTGAGAGAGAACTTTTCCCTGTTCAGTATTATGTTGGCCGAGGGTTTGTAATAGATGACTTTTATTACATTGAGGCCTTGTATGCCAATTTTGCTGAGGGTTTTAATCATAAAGGGATGCTGGATTTTGTCAAATGCTTTTTCTGCATCTTTTGGAATGATCATGTGATTTTTGTTTTTAATTCTGTTTATGTCGTGTATCACATGTATTGACTTGCATATGTTAAACCATCCCTGCATCCCGGTATGAAACCCACTTGATTATGGTGAATTTTTTTTTTTTTTTGATATGCTGTTGGATTCGGTTAGTTAGTATTTTGCTAAGGATTTTTGCATCTATGTTGATCACGGATATTGGTCTATAGTTTTTTGTTGTTGTTGTTGCTGCTGTGTCCTTTACTGATTTTGGTATTAGGATGATACTGGCTTCATAGAATGACTTAGGGAAGATTTCCTCTTTCTCTATCTTGTGGAATAGTGCCAATAGGATTGGTACCAATACTTCTTTGAATGTCTGATAGAAATCAGCTGAGAATCTGGCTGGCCCTGGACTTTTTTTGTTGGTAATTTTTTTATTACAATTTCAATCCCGTTGCTTGTTATTAGTCTGTTCAAGGTTTCTAATTCTTTCTGATTTAAGTTAGAAGGGTATATATTCAGGAATTTATCCATCTCCTCTAGGTTTTCTATTTTATGTGCATAAAGGTGTCCATAGTAGCCTTGAATGAACTTTTGTATTTCTGTGTTGCTAGTTGTAATATCTCCCATTTCATTTTTAATTGAGTTTATTTGGATCTTCTCTCTTTTTTTCTTGGTTAATCTTGTTAAAGGTCTATTTTATTTATCTCTTCAAAGAACTAGCTTTTTGTTTCGTTTATCTTTTGTATTGTTTAGCTTGTTTACGTCAAATTCATTTAATTCTGGTCTGATCTTCATTATTTCTTTTCTTCTGCTGGGTTTAGGTTTGGAAAGCACATGCAACAAAAACAAAGATAAATAGGTGGGATGCAATTAAACTAAGGCGTTTCTGCATAGCCAGAGGAACAGTCAGTAGAGTAAACAGGCAATGCACAGAGTGGGAGAAATCTTCACAATCTCTACATCTGACAAAGGACTAATATCCAGAATCTACAAGGAATTCAAACAAATTAGCAAGAAAAACAAACAATCCCATCAAAAAATACACTAAGGACATACATAGACACTTGTCAAAAGAAGATACACAAATGGCCAACAAACGTGAAAAAAATGCTCAAGATCACTAACGATCAGTGAAATGCAAATCAAAACCACAATGTGATACCACCTTACACCTGCAAGAATTTCCATAATCAAAAAATCAAAAAAATAATAATACTGCACTCCAGCCCGGGCGACAGAGCGAGACTCTGTCTCAAAAAAAAAAAAAAAAAAAAAGAATGATATAATGAACTTTGGGGACCCAGGGGAAAGGGTGGGAGGGGAGTGAGGGATAATAGACTATAAATTGCATTCAGTATGTAATGCTTGGGTGATGGGTGCACCAAAATCTAACACATCACCATTAAAGAACTTACTCATGTAACCAAATACCACCTGTTCCTCAAAAAACTTGTGGAAATAAAATTTTTTTAAAAAGTAATCAAGTCAATAAATGTCATTCACCACATAAATATAATTTTAAAAACATATGATTATCTCATTAAGTGCAGAGAGTTTCCAATAAAATTCATCATTCCTTCATGATAAACACCCTAAACATACAAGGTATCCAGGAAACAGATCTTAAAATAATAAGAGTCATCTGTGAGAAACCCAGAGCCTAGATTATACTGAATAGACAAAAACTAGAAGGATTCCCCTTGAGAAGCAGAACAAGACAAGGATGATGACGCTCATCTCTCCTATCCAACATAGTACTGGAAGTCCTAGTCAGAGACCAGGCCAGAGAAAGAAATAAATGGCATTCAAATAGGAATAAAATAAGCCAAATTATCTATTTTCACTGATGATATGATTCTATACTTAAAAAACATTAAAAACTGACAAAATCCCCTATACCTGATAAACACCTACAGTGAATTTCAGGATACAATTCCAATGTAAAATATCCGTAGCATTTCTATACACCAATAATGTTCAAACTGAGGAACAAATAACACAATCCCATTTAAAATAGCCACAAAAAGAATAAAATATTAAGAATACATCTAACAAAGGAAATGGAGGATCTCTAAATGGAGAACTACAAAACACTGCTGCAAGAAATCAGAAATGACACAAATGAAAAATCATTCCATAATCACAAATTGGAATAATTAATATTATTAAAATGGTCATACTGCCTAAAGCAATCTAAAGACTTAATACTACTCCTGTCAAACTACCAACATCATTTTTCACAGAAGTATATAAAAATATTCTAAAATTCATATAGGACCAACAAAGAGCCTGAATAGCCAAATCAATCCTAAGCAAAAAGAACAAAGCTGCAGACATCACATTAACCAACTTCAAACTCATTTTAAGGCTATGGCAACCAAAACAGAATTGCACTGGTACAAAAACAGACAGAGACCAATAGAACAGAATATAAAACACAGAAATAAATAAAGCTGCACACATACATACACCTCATCTTTGACAAAGTTGACACAAACAAGCAATGAGGAAAGGACTCACCGTTTAATAAATGGTGCCGGGATAACTGGCTAACTATGTGGAGAAGAATACAACTGGGCCCCTACCTTTCCCCATATACAAAATTAACTCCAGATGGATGAAATATTTAAATGCATGTCTTCAAAGTATAAAAGTCCTAGAAGAAACCTAGAAAATATAATTCTGAATACTGACTTTAGCAAATAATTATGACTAAGTCTTCAAAACTAAACACAACAAAAATAAAAATTGACCAGTGTGATCTAATTAAACTAAAGATATTTTGCACAGCCAAACTATCAACAGAGTAAACAGACAACACACAGACTTAGAGAAATAATTTGCAAACCACACATCTGACAAGTCTAATATCCAGAATCCACAAGGAACTTAACTCAAAAACAAGAAAAAATAACTCCATTGAAAAGTAGGCCAAAGACATGAACAGACATATCTCAACAGAACACATACAAGTGGCCAACAAACATAAAAAATGCTCAACATCACTAGTCATCAGAGAAATTCAAATCAAAACCAAAATGAGATACTATCTGTCTCCAGCCAGAATGGCTATTATTAAAAATACAGAAAATAACAGATGATGGTGAGGCTGCATATAAAAGAGAACATTTACGGACTGTTAGTGGGAATGTAAATTTTGGAAAGCAGTTTGAAAATCACTTTGGAAAGCAGTTTGGAAATTTCTCAAAAAAAGTAAAAGCACAATTACCATTAAACCCAGTAATTCCATTATTCAGTATACGCCCAAAAGAAATTAAATTGTTCTACCAAAAAGACACCTGCACTTGTATGTTCACTGCAGCAGTACTCACAATAGGAAAGATACAGAATCATCTTAGGTGCCCATCAATGGTGGTTTGCATAAAGAAAACGTACTACATATTCATCATGGAATACTATGCAGTCATAAAAAAAGAATTGAATAATGCTATTTGCAGAAACATGCATGCAGTTGGAGACCATCATTCTAATAAAAAATAATGCCAAAACAGAAAATCAAATACTGCATGTTTTACTTATGAATGGGGACTAAACATTGTGTATGTATGGAAAGAAAAAACACTGAGGACTATTAGAAGAGGGAGAGAGTAATGGGGGCTAGGACTGAAAAATTACCTATTGGGTACTATGCTCACTAGCTGTGTGACAGAATCATTTGTAGCCCAAATCTCAATCTCACATAATATACTCATGTAAAAAACCTGCACCTGTATCCTCTGAATATAAAATAAAAGTTTAAATTATATTTTAAAAATTACTCCCTAAGCATCTCTCGTAGGACTGATCTGGTGTTGATGAATTCCATTAGCAGTTGTTTTTCTGAGAGTCTTCTTTTCTCCTTTGTTTATGAAGCTCAGTTTGTCAGGATATGAAATTATTGGCTGCCATTCCTTTTCTTTAAGAAGGCTAAAAATAGGCCCTCAATTCTTCTGATTTCTAAGGTTTCTGCACAGAAGTCCCTTGCTACTCTAATGGGATTTCTTTTATAATTTGGCCTTTTTCTCTAGCTGCTTTAACATTTTTCCTTTAGCTTCAATCTTGGATAGTCTGATGACTGTGCTTTGGGCATCATCTTCTTATATAGTGTTTCACAGGATTTCTCTGAATTTCTTGTATCTGGATGTTGGCCTTTCTAGAAGATTGGGAAAATTTTCTAGAATTATGTCATCAAATACGTTTTCCAAATTTCTTAACTTCTTTTTTCTCTCAGGAATGCTAATACATCATAGGTTTGATCACTTTACATAATCCAATATTTCTCAAAGTCTTTGTTCAGATTTTTATTATTTTTATCTATGTTAATTTGAAGAGCTAATTTTTGAGCTGTTAAATTCTTTCTTCTACTTGGTGTCATCTATTTTTAAGTATTCAATTTGTGTTTTGAAATTTCTGTAGTTAATTTTTCAATTACAGAAGTTCTGTTTTGTTCTTTTTTAATGTGGCTATATTATCTTTCAAATCTTGGATTGCTTTTCTGCTTTCTTTCTATTGGATTTCAACCTTCTCTTGGATATCATTTAGTTTCCTTGCCATCCATATTCTTTTTTTTTTTTTTTTTTTTTTTTTTTT